>NW_028292571.1:8874164-9018007 GCF_029948245.1 Actinia tenebrosa | reverse complement strand
CATCTTGTATTATCTTCATGATGGTCCCACTCGTGGGTTCGTCGAAGAAGAACTGCTTATCGTGTGATGTCCGAATGCTATCGTATGAATACCATCATCACACATCCACCTCTTACCGTCAAATGCAGACAGTGACACCTTCTCCTGCGTAACGTTGTGTATTTGATGTCCGTAGCTGCGCAGGCTGTTCATCTTATGTCGCTGTTCCTTACGCGTACGCAGTACCTTCAAGTAGGACTCGTGCGTAATGTCCTTCTTAACCACGTATTTTTTTACGCCTTTAGCTTTCTTTTCTACACCGTCCAGCCTTAGCACGCTGTACATCTTAGGTTTCAGGCCCACGTATTCCACGATGGGTTTTCCTTTCATCTCGTCCTTCATTTTCCCGATTACTTTCTTGTTTTTAGGGGAGTAAAGGAAGTGGTCGCGTGGGTAATCACTGGTGTCGTATTCATCGATGTCGGGAACACAGTCTTCGTAAATGTCTTCCGTCTGCACCTCTAGTATCAAGGAATCGGTGTCGGTGTATAAGAGGCGGCACTTATCACCGTATTTCGGTTTTAGCTTGTCGTAGTAAAACTCATACATGAGCAGCTTTGATAGGTCTAACACTGTAAACCCCGTGTATACGGGTTTATTCAGGAATAGATTCGCTTTCTTCATGTGAATCACGTAGAAGTTTAACATTTCTACGTATCTAACGAATCCAGGCTGTGATACGTATGCTTCTGCTTCCTCTCTGGTGCTGGCTATCTTTATGCTTACGCGCTTGCGGATGTTCTCCATTGTCTTACCAAATACGCTATTGTTCATTAGTTTAAACAGGTTCTTTTCGAAGTCATTCTTTGCCTGCGTACGCTTTTGTGTGTTAAAGTCAATGTAGGAGCGCATCCATGGTTCCTGCGTGAACTTCAAAACGCGATGGATCTTCTTCACGCGTAAGCCGTGGCGCACATAGAACTGCAGGTTGCGGTAATGCACCACGTACTTTCGCTTGTCCATCAGGTTCATCGTTAGCTTCCTGTAGGGTTTGTAGCCAGGGCACATTTCCCTCTGCAGCGGACTCAGCTGCTTAAATGGTATTTCTATTGCTTCTGGTGCTAATGGGAACTCATTGTGCGCGTCGTGCAAGTGCTCTGGGTATTCCAGGTCCACCTCCAGCACGTAACCTTTGTCGTCTTCTTTACCTACGTTTAGGTAAAACTCTATGGGCTTTATGTTGTCCCATTCGAAGTCGCGTACAGGTAAGTACTGTGACATTGCCCAACCGTAGAGGTTGTTTGCGTCTAAGTAGAAGATGTATGTGGTTGGCTTCTCCGGGTCGTACTCCACCGTGGGATTGTTTGCGCGGGCGTATCGTCTGCTGGGTCCGCAAACACCGCCGCGGATACCGTCTTCCATAAAGCGGTACATGTCGTATTCCGTTAGGAAATCCAGTTGCGCGTTTGTCTTCTTTAGAAGCGCACTCCAACTAAGCCCAGGAGCCGTGTAGAAGTTCGCTGGATCCAACCCGTAGTATTCCATTGCCATCTTTCGAAAGCTTTGGAAAACATCCGCGAGCAGCACTACGTCTGAACGTAGGTAGATGTCGTGGTATTCTCCCATATTCTCACAGGAGTACTTTTCCCACACATCTAACGCATGCTGGTACTCCTCGTCCTTTATACCAGACTCGTTTAGGGTGCTGTAGAATCTCTCTTTGGGTGGTAGGGGTTCTTCGAATCGCTCCCAGGAGTCCATGTATTCGTATGGGTAGACTCCTTTCCTTTCCGCGCCGTATTGACTGGAAATGGGGAACTCCGTGTTGTATTTAACCAAGTTTGCTAAGGAGTCCGCCATGAACTGCTGCGAGTCTAAGAACTTCAGCTTGCCCACAGTTACGGACATGTACCTTTCTTTGTTGTTGGGTATACACTTTACTTCGGAGCCGTCTGTTCCTTGTAAAAGTAAGTGACTGTCGTAACCCCTTAAATTGTGAAAGAATACGGGTATTTCCATTTCTGGGTCTACTTTGAAGTTTATGTTGCATTTCCAATGAGCCGCACCTCTGTATTTACCCGTGATGTGGCAGTGATCTCTAACCTTATCCACATAGAAATCCTCAACAAATGCTTTGTGGCAGTGAATGCAATGCGTGGAGGGCTTTCCCGGCTTCTCACCCTTCTTAGCATACTTCCCGCATTTAAAATGAGCTTCTCCTAAATACTTTCCATCTTCATCCCACGCTTTCTTGGCTCGTCTTCCAAACTGGAGAAGCGTATGTTGGCAAATGTGGCATTTTTTTGCCTTGTTAAAAGCCTCCTGGTTCTCTTTGGTAAATACCATCTTATTTGGGCGTCTTAATTGTTCTCTAATCTCTTCCTCCTCTTCTCGCAATGCTTCTAGAAACTCATTAGCTGCGTTCTTACCTCGGTAAATTACAGGAGGGTCAGCCTTACCGTCTGATCTGACTACTATGTAACCAAAGGAGCAGATCTCGTGTAATCCCACCTTATTCGTGGCACCACTTTTCTGCTCTTCCTTAGTTATCAACGCTTCAAAGTCTGCATATATCACGTAAGGCACCTGCATCTGCTTTTGATGGTCTGAGTAGGATAGGTTCTTATCTGTGGGCATCTGGATCCGTTGCGCCACTTCTTCGACTCCGCGACATATTTCATCGTGTTCCTTTAGAGCTTTAACGCTGGTAAAGGATAATAAGCAGCAATCGCAGAAGTATTTCTTACCTTTGTGTTTGGTGTGTCTGTAAAACAGTCTGCTAATATGTTTAACCCACGAATAATGTCCGCCGTGGTAGAAAAGGTGTATTCGTTCTCCTTTACTCTTTGACAACACTAGTGGTACTATCGTTTGGTCTCTGACTCCATAAACGTTAATTGCTAAATCGTTTATTTCCTCAAATATGGGGATGTCTATCGACTGCATGGGAAATTCCACACCATCCCACTCTAAATCGTCTGTGGGATACTTACTTGTCCTACAGGGATCCTTATCTACTGGATACAGCGCGGATCGTATTGCCCACATAAAGCAGCGGTTGTCGTCATTTTTTACGTTGACTATGGCTTTTTTCCTTTCTACCCACGTTGGTAGGGGCACGTAACTTCCTCCTCGTATTGGTACGTACCTTGCCATGCTAACCTCCATACCTTCTACCTCCTCCACTGTCCAACCTGATCCTTCTTTCGTGTAGTTAGACAGCGACTCCATTATTGCTTCTAAGGCTTCGCTGAGTGACTTATCCAGATTGGTGGACTCTAATATCACTAACGACTTTGATCGCAGCATTGCTGTCGTCGTTACCTCATCTTTTGATAGACTCACTTCTACCATTATACTCGCTTTCAGGGCTCCTAATTCTTCTATACCTTTTCGAAGCGTTCTCTTGACCTTCCTTTCTGACTGACGCCAAAACTGTCTAACGTCAATCTCACCGTTACCGGGT
Organism: Actinia tenebrosa; assembly: GCF_029948245.1. NCBI lineage: Eukaryota > Metazoa > Cnidaria > Anthozoa > Actiniaria > Actiniidae > Actinia > Actinia tenebrosa. Next base: position 9,014,562 of record NW_028292571.1, on the reverse strand, counting down.
ATTGACACCGTTTCGAAATTGCTTTGGGATTCCATCTATATAATAGGAAATATCTTATACCTAATTCCAGACCCTTTTCAGATCGTCGTAGTCATACTCACAATCCTGACAATGCCAAAACAATTTAACCTTAGTCTCAAACTTCTTACCACATCCACAATCATAGCTGCTCATACATTTCGTCTTCATCTTTAAATGCTTCTTCAAGTCCACTTCTTTCTTAAAAGTTCTCTTACAATCTTCGCACTCCATATATAGACTAACATATCTTACATAGACGCGGGATGCGGGTAATCGCGGTACGAATCGAGGTGGGTACTTTAGACGGGTAATCCTCCAGTCGTCGTTGCGCTGGAACCCCCATCCCCTATACTACTTGTCTAGACATTAGCACATGCATTCCATTCCATCTATCATTTGACTTATCGATCTATCCATTTGCCAACTTACCCATCAACCAATTCACTCATTGATGCATGCATACTATCCACCCATCCATTCCATCTATCCTTTGCAATCCACCATTTACCCACCCACCCATGCACCAATCCACCCATCAATGCATGCATACTATCCACCCATCCATTACATCTATCCTTTGCAATCCTTCCATACATGTATCCATTTAACCCATCTCCTTTTATTCTATCCATTCTTTGACCTATCAATCCATCCATTTAATCATCTACCCATGCACCCATCCATACATGCATCCACCCATCCAACCAATACCTTAGGACCAGCATGCGTGCATCCATCCACTTATCTATTAACCATGATTATTATATGACACACTCAATTTCCTGCGTATTACTACCATTTTTCGAGTGCAATTAAATAGATGATATCACATGGGCGTGTGGAGATACGAAATTTATCTTCGAGTGTGGAAAAGATCTTTTCAGAGATTTTCAACATGCATATGCATCCATCCAACCATCCATCTACTTGTGCAACCATGCATGGGTGCATCCAACCCTTTGTCTGTATACCCACCCACCCACACATATAACCATACATCCATTCATGTACCCACCCACCCATCCATTGAATCATGCATCCATCTGCCCTACCATGTAACCATCCATGTACCCACCCATCCATCCATGTACCCACCCACCCATCCACCAATCCACCCATCCCATACCTGCATACAATCCACCCATCCATTCCATATATCCTTTGCAATCCATCCATCAATCCACCCATCCATGTAACCACCCACCCATCCATGTACCCACCCACCCATCCATGTACCCACCCACCCTCACACTGATGACAGGATTAAATTATCAAACAGAGAGAACAGATTACCACATTGTAATTTGATCATTATCAATCATTTTTGTGTGTGTTTTTAGGGTTTACGTATGAACAGGACATTGTTGTCATTAAACTTAGGAAGCAACTTAATATCAGATGTCGGAGCATCCAAAATAGCTGAGGTAATAGCTGAGTCTTAATTGCTAGTATGCACTCAAACAAATTAAAAACTGATCTTGAATCTCAGCCACCAACGAAAAAAGAACACATGCGTAGATGTTAATTTTCTACACATGATACGCAGCCCCACCCCCAATCAATCACTTTGATAATTTAGTGATATTAATTGGCAACTGCCACAAGGCAATAGATCAGACTTTATAATATAGATATCGACGAAATACCAGGTTTTCTCTAGTATCAAAAACATATCTTTCACCAGTGGAAGATACCATATCTTTCACACGTGAAGATATCCCTATTGAATCGACTTGCTATTTTAATAAAGAATTTTTGAGCTTTTGTTTTATTTAAGTTTCATCGATATCTATATAATAAACAGGACATTACATGGCCGCTTGGAGATACGAATTTTATCTTCTCATGTTCAATTCAGATATCTCACTCGTTCGCTGCCCTCTCACTCGTGAGATATCAATTGAACACTCAAAGATAATATTCGTATCTCCGCGCGCCCATGCAATATCCTCTATATACACGGAATCCCTTCATATGCACGTAAAGGACTCTTGGGTAATGTCATGGAGGCTCTTGGGTTACTATTGCACAATTCCTGCATTTTCTCACAAAGAAAATAAAGATGGAGAAACAGAACCCATCTTTAGACTGGATTACCACAGGCAACCCAGTAGAAATAGAGGAAACAGATAAACAAATAAGAAACTGATCTTGTATCTCTTCCCTTCAGGTTATTTCTAGCTTCTCACTCAGTCATGAAGAAATCATAGCAAGAAGACTCTTAATATCAAAGAAAACTCCTGAAGATGTAAGTAAAATAAGATGAAAAAACCAGTCCTTCTCATGCGCAAAATTAATTAATATTATTTTAAAATAGTTAATAATTAGCATTAGTAAAAATGCGCAGGTGATTATAGAAAATCTCGCGCGCTGATTGGTCAAGAAACTCACACTATCATACGATAATCACCTCGAGCGAAAATCCAAAATGGCGGCCAGCTGCTTTGTTGCTGTTACCGGAAAAAATGTCTTTTATCTTCTTTGTTTTCTTTTTTTGAAAGAATCACCTGTGTATTTATACTAAAACAATTATTTGCCTCAGGCTCAGTGATTATTGGCCCGATAATCACTTCGCCTTCGGCGAATAATTGTTAAAGAAAATGGTCTCCAGGACCATCTTGGGGTGTTGACAGCAAACTTAAGAATTCTTTAACTCAAGCACGCTCATTGTCTTATTATGACGATTAATATAATTGTACTAGTGAAAAAATGTTAAGAGTAAATATCTCTTGAAATTTCAGTCAGAAGTCATTATAGATGTTTTACTGTTTTCTCTGATATTTTAATAAGTTTACACTCATATTCAGGCAAAGTGTGCAGAATCTCTTGGAAATAATAAGATTGCTTGTTTGGAGGTGTCTCTATTTCCACACTCTTTTTATAAGGTGTAAGGGATTGATAGGAAGCAAACGTTCCACACTGTTTTCTTTATTCCTCGTCTCGCCTCCCACCAGACACCTATCTTTAAAGCCATCATGCACTTCTTAGGGCTTCTATTTCCACACTCTTTTTATAAGGTGTACTTAGGGATTAGTAGGAAGCAAACGTTCCACACTGTTCTCTTTATTCCTCGTCTTGCCTCCCACCAGACACCTATCTTTGAAGCCATCATGTACTTCTTAGGGCTATTAAGCAAATGAATAGTTGTTTATTTATTTTTTCAAGTCAATAAGCCCAACAAGGAGTTTGAATGCCCCAACTGGTGGATCTAAAGAAAGACCAGCAAGTGTAAGGAGCGGGTAGGTCTATCTGTCTGTCTGACTGAATGTCTGTCTGTCTAAATGTCGGTTTGTCTGTTTGTCTGTCTGTCTGTTTGAATGTCGGTTTGTCTGTTTGTCTGTCTGTCTGAATGTCGGTTTGTCTGTCTGTCTGAATGTCTGTCTGTCTGTTTGAATGTCGGTTTGTTTGTCTGTCTGAATGTCGATTTGTCTGTCTGTCTGTCTGAATGTCGGTTTGTTTGTCTGTCTGAATGTCGATTTGTCTGTCTGAATGTCGGTCTGTCTGTCTGTCTGAATGTCGGTTTGTCTGTCTGTCTGAATGTCGGTCTATCTGTCTGTCTGTCTGTCTGAATGTCGGTCTGTCTGAATGTCGACTTATCTGTCTGTCTGTCTGTCTGTCTGAATGTCGACTTGTCTGTCTGTCTGTCTGTCTGAATGTCGGTTTATCTGTCTGTCTGTCTGAATGTCGGTCTATCTGTCTGTCTGTCTGTCTGAATGTCGGTTTATCTGTCTGTCTGTCTGTCTGAATGTCGGTTTATCTGTCTGTCTGTCTGTCAATTCACAAGTAATTCAAAGGTTATCTTCAACGGTTAACTGTTATCCTTGTCATCCATTTCAGTTTGTTAACTATCATTCTTGTTACCCTGGGTTCCATAGATTATTTATATAAAGGGAACCTCTGCTGCATCAAAACAACTCTCTTTATATTCTATATATTGATTCTATACACATTTCTTTTGTTATGGCATTTCTTTTCCTCGCTTCTTTGTCTTCTTTCTTTTTTCTGAATCTTCCTTTCATTTCCTTTTCTTCATTTTTCGTCTCTTACCCATTTTCCTTCCTTCCTTCAATCCGTGTAAATAACAGTTCATTTGGTCATGTTTTTGTTTATAAATATTTTTTTTGATCCAGTGGTCATATTGGAAAAGAAGAAAAAAAGAGCAGAGAGAAAGACAAATCCAAGAAAAAGGTTAGGATTTGTTTTTGTTGTAGAAGCTGCAGAAGCTGCAGCTGTCTGCTTTTCTAGCTGATCTGAGAAAAAAGGGTAGCCAAGGTAGCCAAAACAGAATCGAGAAAATTTGCTATGTCACTTTTTACTCTTGAAATTACAGATTTCCAGGTCACCTAATGAAAAAGTTGCAAATACGCGCTTGATAAATAGAGGATATTGCATGGGCGCGCGGAGATACGAATTTTATCTTCGAGTGTTCAATTGATATCTCACGAGTGAGGGCAGCGAACGAGTGAGATATCTAAATTGAACACGAGGAGATAAAATTCGTATCTCCAAGCGGCCATGTAATGTCCTGTTTATTACATAGATATTGATGAAACTTAAATAAAACAAAAGCTCAGGAATTCTTTATTAACATAGCAAGCCGATTCAACAGCGATATATCTTCACGTGTGAAAGATATGGTATCTTCCACTGGTGAAAGATATCAAGTTTTCGACACTAGAGAAAACCTGGTATTTCATCGATATCTATATAATAATAATATGTATTTACAAGGATAGAAAGATGGCTCTAAAAAGGTTTTCAAAATAAAACGTTTTCGACTGTGAAAGTCATCTTCATCTTTATCTTTACGCGCTTGATAATTAATGACTTTTCCGATGGCGGGCATGTTTTTATTTATCGTTGGTCAATAGACGACTTGCACTAACAAATCATGTGGCCCTACCTCCCTAAAACGAGCAGTTTTGTCAAAATAAAAGGCAGAAATGAAAAGAGCGTCTCGGCACTATTAGTAGGGAGGTGAAGTTTCAGCTCATAGTAAGCGAAACAGGAGAAACGGCATTAGATATAAAATTGAATGTTTTATAAGGATTTGTATGGGAAAATATGCTGGATGGTTAAAGCTTACCAGCCAACACTTTTCCCATACAAATCCTTGTAAAATATTTGATTTTATATTTAATGTCATTTCTTTTATAATCAACACTTCGAGCTGAAACTTCGTCCTCTTACTAAAGTTGAGGTGCTCTTTTCATTTCTGGAATTCATTTTGACTCATTAGATCTTAAAAGCGATGCCATGAATATCTCCATCTACCAGTTATTTTTATTTATTCGGTCAAAATCGGACTGGGTCATTTGTCAAGCTATACAGTCTTTTGACTAAACGTTGTCATTTGATCGGCTTCATCATCCCTACGCGCCTAGACAGAAGAGGATCATGGGGATAATTAATTCACAGTTACTAGCTGTCGCATATGTTATCTAACACGTCTTGAGCTCGCTGTTTTTGATCCCATTTAATTTGCTAAAACCATGCCTCGAGCATACGGCGAAGATTTAAACTGGCGAGCAGTTTGGATGACGCAAGTTCTGGGTAATTTACCCGTTATCCTTTTCGGTCTAGGCGCGTAGGGATGATCCGATCAACGACAGCGTTTAGTCAAAGGACTGTATATACATATACAACTGTACATATATTTAAGATGTTCATTATATCCAGCCTGGTCAACGGTTGTCTGCTCTCCCCAGTCCTTCCCATTTGACATGAAACCCGGAAGTGTTTTTGCATTGAAATAACCAAGTATATTTTGTGCTTTAAGCTTAATAAACTGAGTGATTTTTGTTCTATTGAATGCACAGGATGGGAAGAAACAGGATGAAAAAGCCAAGAAATGTAAGAGATTAAATAATGTGGTAAATCCATTACACTAGTAGCATTTAATGTCCATTGGTATTTTTATAACCCATACCTGTTTGGTTAATATTTCTTTTAGCGGCGTCAAATGAATCTGTAAAAGCCCAAGCAAAAGGAAAGAAGCCAGCACCACAAAAACCCGATAAGAAAGGTGCTCAGCAGACAGAACAAGAGGTAACAAGATCACATACCATTCAGGCATATTCACGTGCTCCTTTCGCAGTCACCCCATGTGAGCTGAGTTGGTTGGTTCTCTTTCTGACTCTGAGGGTTTTCCGGTCCTCCGGTTTTTCCTCCTTCCTCAAACCAACCCTAATTAATTCAAACTGGTTAGAGCTGTGCTCCGGGGTCGTACATGGACTGTATAGCGGCTGACAGTTGGCGCCTTCACATGCTTTCAGTTCGACCCCGTTGAGCTGCGCCACTACGGTACTTGCTGTGGTTATTAGCGATGACAAGCTTTTTGTTAATGATTTGGTCGTGGCTGATTTTTTTGACGCGCAATATGATTGGTCTAAAAGTGCCGTGATCTTGGCGTGACCGTGTCCGCGCCGTGTTTATGCCGTGTTCTGGGTATTTGATTGGATGGAGAGTAAATTCTCGTGCAATGTGATTGGTCTGGCGTATCCCTTGCTGTGTCACGACCGTGTTCGTGCCGTGAACTTTACACAGTCATATACGAAAACTGCACTAGTACACTCGTTAACCTCTCTTGTGATATTGTTTTATGTTTAGCAACCAGAAGTCGTGGAATTTCCAAACCCGTTGCTTGAAATGCCATTGAAAGAAAAAAATGGTGAAATAGTAATACCAGGGAATAGGGCTCTTATCAATATCAACTTGTCTAGTAAGTGTTTTAAGTGTGAATATGTTTAACATTGTTGAGAATCTATTGCTGAGTTGAACTAGTGACGTAATTTCGTCTCCTGCGGAATGTTCATCAGCTGAATCGCAAGTTTTCAATAGGATTCTTTCTGGCTGACAGCACACGGTGGTCAGTATTTGCTTCTCTTATTTTGCTTGTCCTGACAATATGGCTGCTGTTAGCTGATGATATAATCCGTGAGAGATCAACCAGCACAACCAACTATTGGTTTGATCATAGTTAATACTATGGTTTGATTTGTTTACCATTTCTCATGTCTTATTTACGATATTGTTTTAGGGAACAAGATCGGTGAGATAGGTGTAGAGGCTTTCCTCATCGCAGTACAGAGACAGATTGAATTGATATCGATTGCAAGCAAGCCTACAGGCCTCATGAGACTAACGTTAACGGTAAGTAATGACTTGATATTGATGGTTTTCAACCATTTCCAAGAGAATTAAATAAGAAAAGACACGGCGGCCATGTTGGAGGATATAACAAAAGAATTCATTGACAATTCTTTTATTAAGAGTGGCTGTCCGTAACGGTCGAGAATGGCGGGACAGCGAAGGAATTTTCAAATTTCTCATATTTTGTCAGAAGACACCCTTTGGTAAGCTCTTTTAAAAAATCCAGTTTAAAACTTCAAGCGCTTTTTTATTTTGGCGAATTTTACGAAAATCTAAAACTCGACTTCCGGTTTGCTCTGGACCGGTGTGAACAGCCCAAAATATTACCCATATTTAAGAAGGCCTCACTCGTTCAAAAATACTCCTATCGATCTGATACTTTTTCAACATTTTAACTAACTATCAGACTCCAAAAGGGATAAATAATATTTTTGGGAAAATGTTTTGTTCTCGCTTTTTGGGATTTTTTTTCGATGGCATTTCAAGCAGCTACGACGCGAAGCAAATTTTAGCCTAAATTGAATGCCCTAAATTATCACCTGGTATATATTTTATTTTCACTAATACTATATGATCTGAAAGCTTGTTTATTGTACTTCTTTTCCTGAAAGTATTAGCCTTGGAACGCAAATACTTCCTCGCGATTAATCGACTCTTCTATGTAGCATACGGCGGTCTAATTTCGGATTCAGAATCAAAGCGCCTGCTTTATAAATACTCAAAAACTTTCTTGGATCACCCAGAATGAACATTTTAATCGTAAACAACATTAGTTTGATGACTGTAAACTATACTCCAGCTATATATTATTGACTTATACTTTTGTACTGGAATATTTTAGAGAGTAAGGACTTAAGCGTACGAATTCTAAGTTAGAAAAAAAACCTTTAGACCCCATCAAACGCAGGGTTTTTTTATTTTTCTCTTTTCTTTGTTTTTGTTGAATATACTTGCTCAAAATCCTCCCAAATTTCAATTAGTTCCACGTTATTCGTAGAAAAAACAAACTCATTTTTGTACTTTCTCAAAATTAATGGAATAAGTTAGAGGACACTATGATTGAATAAACAAACTGAATTAGTTGAGAAGCGTGGCACGTGAACGTCGATCACTTGTACCTTTCTTGAATTATATGAACTAAACAAACAACCTTTATGTTTTGTATTTTTTGTCTTTATCTCTTGTCAAAATTAATAATAACTAGTGACTAAAGTGCGTGCAGTTGCTTTCGTACTATTTCATTTAAGCCCCTTTCCCGATAACGTCACACATTTGATTCGCATCAACACTGCCTACTCTGTTTTTTATAAATCGTCCTTGTTTTAAGAGAAGTCAGTGGCTAACAAACCTGTTTCCTTTCTTATTCATTCGTCTAGAATGAACTGTTTGACAGGAACAATTGTATGGTTTCTATCAATTACGGCCGCAATCGTAAACTACATTCAAGGTATTTGGTGCTTTGCTCTTTTAGGGGAACAGGAACATGTAACTCTAGAGCCTCACAGAAAATCTGCAGCATTGTTACCTAGAGAGTTTCTAAGTCTGTCATTTTTCACCATTGGAACATATATCGTATTGGTCGTAAGTGACAGGGTGCTGTAGTTGGCAGGGCCGTAACCAGGGGGGGCACAGGGTGCACGTGCACCCCCACATAAAAGCTTAAGGTCCGCCGATTTTTTTATTCGATGTGCACCCTCCCTGTAAAAGTTCTGGTTACGGCCCTGGTTGGAAAGTCGAGATAGCTGCTTCTACAGTATTGTACTGGGAAAATTATCATCTTCCTCTATTGCGTTTGGGGAGATAGCAAGGTCTTCAGGGACGGTCTGGCCGAGTACTTGAAAAGACGCAAGCCGTCGGGACCTCGAGCACGTCTCATGACCTTTTCTACAAATTCTGGGTTTAACTTTCTTCCTAAGGTTTACTCAATGTTGAGCTTGTTGACCAAGTAGGTTCTCTGTTTTTTGATAAAGCGGTCAGACTTTTTATTTTCTTTGAGAGCCCAGCCTCTTCAGCAGATAAATCCGAGGTCCTCATATTACTAGACGAGAATTTTAGGGTCGGTAGAAACCCCAACCCCCTCTTCCAAGCTTTGTATTTGACGGCCTTAGCAAGATCAAATAGCGATTGTTTCTCAAGAGATTTCGACCATCTCTCAAGAGAAAAATGCTTTTCAAGAACAGAGAATCTTCGCACTCGCACGCAGCCGCCGCCAGAGCACCATACCTTCATTTAATTAAGAATGTAGTTTACTATTGCGGCTGTAATTGATAGAAACCATACAATTGTTCCTGTCAAAATGTTAAAAAAAAGAATAAGAAAAAGAAAAAAAAAACCGGCTGCTCAGCTCGACGATTAGCTTGCCTACTGAGCAGCTATTACCTGAATCTTGGCTATAAACATTAATGTTGTAAAGCATAATTTGATATACATATATATTTTTTTTTTTTTTTTTTTTTTTATCAAACTCATAAATAATTCATGAGGAAAACACAATAGAAATCACGACCATGAAGGAGGTTTTATATCTGATATAGATTCGTCTTCATTTGCATAAACTTAAACTTGGATTTTCTTGGCCAGATTCACTTCAATTTTGAAAATTTTAGTGAAACACAAAGGAACTAACCTAGACGTTTGATAAGCAATCTACAGTATGAGTGGCCGTGTTGTATTCGATATACAATCACTCGGCTACGCCTCGTGTTTGTATATCGGATACAACACGGCCACTCATTCTGAAAAAAACGTCTGTCTGATGAGTGCGTAAGCACGAAACTCGGAGTTACAGTGAACATGTCTCGTCTTTAATCCAATCTTTACTATATATCTGTTGCTCTGCATCCCTACGCATCGAGCACTGTTTCACCAGTATAGACCACATTACATACTTTGTTATATATATATATATATATATATATACAGCCATTTGCAAAAATTATGGCCGTTTCAAATATAAATACAACTATATCGAAAGTATATCAGACAGGGCGGGATATCATTCTTGATATTTTTTTCCAGAAAGCCCTAATGATAGACAACTTGAAAAATATATAGTGGAAGATATCCCATAATACTTGATATGCTTTCGATATACTCGTATATGTATTGGAAGCGGCCATAGTTTTTGCAAATGGCTGTATATATATATATATATATATAATATGTTATTATTATTGGTAAAAAGATACTTGTTGTTCCTGTCAAACAGTTTATTCTAGGCGAATGAATAGGAAAGGAAACAGGTTTGTTAGCCACTGACTTCTCTTAATGAAACAAGGACGATTTTTGGCTTTTTCATTTAGAATCAAGTTAAATCAATCAATTCTGAAACCCCATATAAAAACAAGCAAAAACAGCAACAAAAGAGAAGGGAAAAAAAGCAGAGTAGGCAGTGTTGATGCGAATCAAATGTGTGACGTTATCGGGAAAGGGGCTTAAATGAAATAGTACGAAAGCAACTGCACGCACTTTAGTCACTAGTTATTATTAATTTTGACAAGAGATAAAGACAAAAAATACAAAACATAAAGGTTGTTTGTTTAGTTCATATAATTCAAGAAAGGTACAAGTGATCGACGTTCACGTGCCACGCTTCTCAACTAATTCAGTTTGTTTATTCAATCATAGTGTCCTCTAACTTATTCCATTAATTTTGAGAAAGTACAAAAATGAGTTTGTTTTTTCTACGAATAACGTGGAACTAATTGAAATTTGGGAGGATTTTGAGCAAGTATATTCAACAAAAACAAAGAAAAGAGAAAAATAAAAAAACCCTGCGTTTGATGGGGTCTAAAGGTTTTTTTTCTAACTTAGAATTCGTACGCTTAAGTCCTTACTCTCTAAAATATTCCAGTACAAAAGTATAAGTCAATAATATATAGCTGGAGTATAGTTTACAGTCATCAAACTAATGTTGTTTACGATTAAAATGTTCATTCTGGGTGATCCAAGAAAGTTTTTGAGTATTTATAAAGCAGGCGCTTTGATTCTGAATCCGAAATTAGACCGCCGTATGCTACATAGAAGAGTCGATTAATCGCGAGGAAGTATTTGCGTTCCAAGGCTAATACTTTCAGGAAAAGAAGTACAATAAACAAGCTTTCAGATCATATAGTATTAGTGAAAATAAAATATATACCAGGTGATAATTTAGGGCATTCAATTTAGGCTAAAATTTGCTTCGCGTCGTAGCTGCTTGAAATGCCATCGAAAAAAAATCCCAAAAAGCGAGAACAAAACATTTTCCCAAAAATATTATTTATCCCTTTTGGAGTCTGATAGATAGTTAAAATGTTGAAAAAGTATCAGATCGATAGGAGTATTTTTGAACGAGTGAGGCCTTCTTAAATATGGGTAATATTTTGGGCTGTTCACACCGGTCCAGAGCGAACCGGAAGTCGAGTTTTAGATTTTCGTAAAATTCGCCAAAATAAAAAAGCGCTTGAAGTTTTAAACTGGATTTTTTAAAAGAGCTTACCAAAGGTTGTCTTCTGACAAAATATGAGAAATTTGAAAATTCCTTCGCTGTCCCGCCATTCTCGACCGTTACGGACAGCCACTCTTAAGTTCCTCCAACATGGCCACCGTGAAAACCATCGATAATATCATGTTAGCCCAAATTATACAACAAACTGGAAAAAAAACATTGTCGGGTTAAAAAGGGTTAATTATTGAAGCTACTACCAACGGTTAGTCTGGGCGAGTTGATTTTCTGTGGTCCACGTGCATTTGAAGAGTGTTTGCATAAAGACACATACATGAAGAGTGACAAAATGCTGGCTTTGCTCAGTAACTTGAATCAATGTATAAAAGCTGCCAAACTGCAATATGCATTACTTAATTTTTGACTCAGAATACCTTTCGGTCTTAGCTTTGATGATGGAAACGACTTTTTGGTTTAGACGTTTTTCTTTGACTTTATCAAATGTTATCTTTTACCTAGTTCATTACAGACTTATTTGCTCAGGGGTAGTAGCCTCATTTCAGATCATATATTCACAAATACCATCGGTGATGTAATTAATGCACAACTTCAACAATACTTAGATCTCATTAACCGAGCGGAAGGTCTGTACGTGACAATCTTGACCGTGGTCTGTACCCGACCGAGGTCAAGATTATCCCGTACGGACCGACCAAGCTCGGTTGATAAGAGTTTTATTATATGACCACTTTTCATTGAAAAGGACAAAATGTTTTCGCCGTAAGATTAATATGCGATCGGACCGGTTAATACCGGAAAATCCAGACCACGATGCGATCTATCCAATCAGATTGCTCGATTTGCTAGTGTCCAGGCTCTAAGATTCACGGTCATATAATAAAACCACTTTCAAATCTGAATATGTTTCTTTGGGCCAAAAGTTTATATGCGAAAAGAATGACTAGAAGTTTTTTGAGTAAGATATTTCGGACGATATCCATCGTCCATCGTCAGTTTAATGACTCACTATGAGTGTATTACACCCAGGGGGGTACTCCCCTATATTTGCTATACGGGTATGTGCCGCCCTATAGGGTATGGTTTTTCGGCTTTTGGGTCTGGGGTAGGGTATCATTTTTTGACATTTTGTCTGGGATAGGGTATCATTTTAGTCTGGGATAGGGTTAACGACGGGTCATTTTTGTCTGGCGAATAGGCCACGCTTTCTGCCGGCACAAAAACAATGAAAACGTTAGTAAATATTGATTGCAATCTATTGAATAACCGTCATTTCCGTCTTTTAGTCTGGGATAGGGTGTACGATTCTTAGTTTTAGTCTGGGGTAGGGTATGTAAAATCAAAATTTTAGGTCTGGGATAGGGTCAGGGTTTTGAGGTCCTGGCGGCACACCCCTACCCAAGTTGGGGTGGTAGTACCCCCCCCCCCCCTCCCGGGGTATTACAGTGAAATACTATAAAGTCTTAATACACTTAGAGTGAGTCATTAAACTGATGATGGACGATGGATATCGTCCGAAATATCTAACTCAAAAAACTTCATTCTTTTCGTATATAAACTTTCAAATCTACCTTCACGGGAACATGTGAATATTCAACACTTCATCGAGGCTGACCATGAGCAACAGAGAATTCGAAACTGGAGCTGGATTATTTTAAATATTATGTTTGCTTTCTTATAAAAGTATGCCATGCTTGCATTTTCTTACACATTTTGAACTTTTTTAGAGAAATGTGTTTGCTCCTGACAACGGGTCCTATCAACGACTAATGGAAATTATGCATACACGTGACCCCTACTATAAACCACCCGAGCCATTAGATGACACCATTACTACTATCAAGGTATTATTAATATTTATATGAGTATGAGTATGAGGGTGAGGGTGAGGGTGAGGGTGAGGGTGAGGGTGAGGGTGAGGGTGAGTGTGAGTGTGAGTGTGAGTATGGGTATGGGTATTAGTATTAGTATCGTTATCGTTATTTTTATTTAAAGTGAAATGTTTTTTTTTTCCTAGGAGGATCCTTAATCAAGTAATGTAATGGAACAAGGACAGTAATGGTTGAATAAGTTGTAAATATTTATTAAGTAATTCAAACAACTGTTTTAAAGAGTTTGTAATTCTAATGTTCATAAATTGTTATGTATACCAAACGAATCGTGTTTATTCACTCGTTTGTTTGTTGTTGTTTTTGTTTTTTTGTTTTTTGTTTTGTTTTTTTGCTTTGTTTGTTTTGTTGTTGTTGTTGTTGTTTTTTGTTGTTGTTTTTTTTTGCTTATTTTTTGTTTTGTTTTTGATTTTGTTTTTTGTTTTTGTTTGTTTTGTTTGTTTTTGTTTTTGTTTTTTTGCTTATTTTTTGCCTATTTTTTTGCTGATAATATGGTAATACCATGGCAAGAGGGACTTTAACTCTCTAATATCCCTAAATAAACTGAGATAAGATAAGAATCGCCAACTTTCGATATTCTGGTTGAGTGATCAAGCACAAAACAATCCGAGTCGAGGTTCCGAGGAAACAAAAGAGTCTGAACCGTACTATTCGTTTTTTTCTGACTATTCGATTTTGACCCGTACTATTCGTTTCTTCCCACCTGACTATTCGGTTTTGACAATTAGTATATGTAATAGGACTCCATGCTGTCCAATTAAGAAATAATTGGACGAGGAAAATTCCGAGGACTGACAAAATTGGATGAGGTCACAAGCCGAGTCCAATTTGGCAGTCAGACGAATTTTTCGAGTCTAATTATTTCTTGATTGGGGAGCATGACATCCCATTACCTATTTATTATATAGCTGCCTAATTAATCCCATATCAACAAGACCTGTCCAATTAAGAAAATAATTGGACAGTTACCTATATGGGATTAATGAGAAGCTGTATAATTAAATCCCAAATTGTTCTCTGTAGAGTCCCAATTAAGTTGCTCAATTTTGTTGAGCCTATTATAAGATTATAAACAAAAAATCGCACAATCTTCACGTACAATTCGGGATTTATAGATACTCGTGATGTATTGAAAGTTCTCAAATTGGACTCACCTAAAAGCTCGTTCAATTTTGAAAGCTTTCAAAGCTTCATTCGTACCTATAAATTCCAAATTGTACTCGCCGAAATGTGCGATATCCTATACTAATCACACCAGAGTATCTGTTTTAAAGAGTTCTACGAGAATTATACGAGGTAATTCCTATTTTAATCCAAAGCACAGTAAACAATTGAAGCAATTTATGATTTAGTTTAATGCCATCAGAGTTTTAAATTCTGAAATATTCTAGCGAATTTGCTGAACTTGTGGGACATAGCAACGGTAACTAAGGGGAGTCGTAACCATGGTAATTGTGTGGTGAAACTATCTTTACTATTATCCATTGCTCTGCTCGTGGTTTCTGGTGTTTATTTTGATACAAATGCTTTTTTGAGGGCGGTGGGTCACGTGACCTGTGAGTTCAAGTCGTCCATCGGAAAAAAGTATTAAATATAGCCAATAGAGGTTTTGCGCCATCACGTGCCGCGCCATAATACAGCTTGGACTGCCTGTGGTTAGATGACAGAACAATAACATCACTTTGCTCTCGGGAATTGAATTCTTTCTCATGTAAAACGATTGCATTGTTCCTGCCATCTAACATGGCTGCCGTCACGTGATGGTGCAAAACCTCTATATGGACGCTCTTATTGATTTCACTTCCGCGCTTCGTGACTCTGTCATGGCTGACTTGAAAGAACAACACGTGACTCAAGTTAGACACGTTGGAATCAATGGTATTTAAGCTCAAGCTATAAACAATAACCGAGCATGATCGCTTACTTTCACTTAATGGAAACTCCAAATCACAGGTTTACTTTAAAATTTTTAATATTTGCTTGAGAGGCTGGACGTAATCTCTTTCTTGCAGTTAGACCTTGTGTGACTATCTTGCTCGTTTGTGTCTTACTCGACACTAATCGACTTAATATCTATAAAGAAGATATAACTAGCTATAAAAACTAGTGTGAGCTGCGTCGATGTTTCAAATGAAACAGTAATGATAAAAAGGTAAATTTTACACCATGAAAAGAAAAGAGCGGTACGATACGCCATAATATCTAAAGGGCTTTTGAGATGTGGGTTCTTTTACTCCGACGAAGGACTAGCGTCCGAAACGTCAGTAAGTTTCTTCATCTTTTCACGGTGTATAATTTACCTTTTTATCATTACTAATATCTATAAACACGACTATTCAATTTGTTTCCAAATCGCAAAAGCAAAACGAAATCCTTCATCACTTTTTTCTCAAAACGTAAATAAAATCGGTTTGTTTTCATCAGCATAGCTTCAAAAAAAAACACCAGTCTCAAGTTTCTTTATGTCCTTTGTAGTGTCAGTGAGCCACCTCACACGCGCTGCCACCATCTGGCAAATAATTTGATCAGTGGAGCTTTTTACATTTTCATCCCTGTTATCTATTGTAATCTTCAGGTACTTCCTCTTCTTCTTAATTACAGCCATGTGCCGGAGCATATACTCTATGGTACGATACGCCATAATATCTAAAGGGCTTTTGAGATGTGGGTTCTTATACACAAGGCCATATCGCGTAGATAAAAAAAGAAAATCCTCGTCGTTATTAATCACGTACAGAAGTAGCGCAGCTGTTATATAGGAAAATAGCATCCCGTAGACATATGATGTCTGTACATATGATTTCTGTGGTTTTAGCGTTGTATAAGAATCTTAGTGTACTACAAGACTGTATTGAAAACATGTTTATGTGGAGTAAACGTTCGCCATTCTCCTTAAAAAAAGGAAAAAGAGAAAGAAAGAAAGAAAGTACAAACACTGGCAAAAATATGAAGAGTTAAATACGATTATCTTATTATATACTAGTCGGAGTATCGTGTCTCCAGACGCGTTATAATCGAAATGATCCATCCATCGGGCAAATCCATAGTTGTACATTGAAAAACTGTAATCGTACAACTAAGTATATTTTACTGTGCTGTAACTACGCTCTGTGCACGTGATTGGAGGAAAATAATGCGAAGCCATTTCAGTGCAATAGTACGACATAACCTGATACTTGATCTAGTGAATACCGGCACTATAATATTTTTCCTAAAAAGGCCTCCATATTTTTGCCAGTGTTTCTACTTTCTTTTATTTAAATTTTAAAAAAATATTTTACTTTTTTTTAAAGAGAATAGCGAAAGTTTTAGCATGGAAACGTTTACTGAATAAACATGTTTTTAGTACATTTTTGTAGTATGCTTAGATTTCTTGACAACGCTCTGAAACCACATTTTCTGTTCTTTACAGTTTTATATACATGATACTGTTTTCTTCTTTTACATGCAGCACACTTGCAGTTTAACAAAAGGACTCATCATTTAGCTATACGACTCTTTGTTTTTCAGGTAGGAACACGCTTTTTTAGCGCGAAATAAGACCGCCCGTAGAGAATTTCCCGCTTAGGTAAGTCGTACCTGAAAAACACATCAACAACACGTGCCAGTTCTAACCATAGCCATATCTACAGCAAGAGGAATTAAAACTGTGAAACCCGCTTTTCATACGACTAGTACTTTAGCATAAAACTATAAATTCACTGTAAATCTCTTTGAACAACACTGAACTGATTTATCAATTGGTCTGTGAAGGTTTTTTGCTTTTATTGAATACCATTCACCGTATTGACCGATATGTTCAAAGATCAAAGCATTCAAAAGTACAGATTTTTCTGTACAATAGCTACCTAGCTCAGAAAATGGCGAAGATGAACAATCAAAAAAGCTTTGGCAACTCTGAATCATGTTTTGAAAGTCGGTAAAATTTTTGTAGATATTTTGTAATTGCCAAATTATATTGTTGTTATTTTTCAGCCTTTTCCCCCTGGCACATGTGTTATCACATGTGTGTGAGGCTCTTAGTCTTGTTGCTTGGGATAAACAGGTGATTTTGACTTTAATTCATCATAGCATTCATTCTGTACACTTGTGTACTAAGGTACCTGTACTGTACAGCCCAAAACACGAGCCGAGACCAAAAGATCAAACCCCCCAAAAAACCTGGACTGAATGAAAACGATCAATGAACAGAAAAAAGAAGGTTGTTATTCGTTTAAAAAATCATACATTCGAAGATGAAGACATTAGTGTAAAGCCCTTTTTGTTTTTGATTTGATTAAGAATCAATACATGATCTTTTGTTACGAGATTCGCCTTCACGATTTTTGCCACCAGTTAGCTTAAAAATATTACGAGAGAAAACAATAAAACAGGCATCTTTCGACAACCTCTTGATCCTAGACAAAGAACTGGTGTTTATGCTAATGGCTGACCTCGCTTTTGAATTTATTTCTAGTCGTTGGCGCCATTGATCGCTACTCATTCAAGTGTATCCAACCTATTCAAGGAGGTTGTCAAGGAACGCATGACGTCACAAAAGATATCTAACGTCCATACTCTGTAACTTTACGCTTGAGCTTCTCTCCGTGAAAGATCGTTGTTTAGGAACTGAAGCGTAGACTAAAAAAATCCCAGGAAAAGTATTCATATTCAGCATTTAAATCCAGGGTTTGGAAATCCTTGGCGTATTTCTCGAGAACTCACAATCAAGCACCCGGTGAATATATTTCGTGTTGATTATTTTCCCGCCCAAAGGTCAACTTTCTAAAGTCAACTAAAGTTTGAGAAATCCAAGTATCGACGAATCAATGGAGAAAAATCACAAGATTTCTACCAAGAAAACCAAAGCCCGACCTCAGAAATCGGAAGAGCATCTCGTACAAATCCGTGTAAAAGATGTGAATGTTAATCGTGAGGCAAAACCATCAAAATGTTCGTGCTGTTCTAAAAAGTACATATCATTGCCAATCTCGGGACTAGCACTCATCGCTGTGGGATCTCTCCTGATCATGGCGTATTTTAGCGTCAAGAACCTTACATCCTCATTGCCCCTAACTCAAAATACATTCCCATCGTACGTGGCTGGAGGAATGGTGAGTTTAAATATTATTTTCCTCTTTTTTTTTTAATTTTGACAACTTCTTTCAACAGAGTAGAGAAAATAATTATAGCGCAAAGCGTTACAAATCAGATAGCCGGGTAGAACAGCTTAACTGTGCGCAATTCATTAAAAACTTGAATTATTTTCATAGTTTTAATTTATTGAAATGCTTATAAGAAAAACAACTCATAATGGAAGTAATAAATCAAGTAACTAGGCAGTAAAAAAAACACCTTTCGAAGTATAAAAAAGGCTTCATAATTATACATACATGTATAGTTTCCTATGTTTCAAACTGATATAATATTTTTATCATATAATTATCGACAAAATAACTTTCAAATCTCATACTTAACATATAGAAAAACTTTTTTTAGAGTTTTATCAGCTTTGCTGTTTTAAATTTTGATTATTTCTTTTTTTCCTTTCATAAATCAATGTCAGAATATACTTTTTCGATTCTGTTTTCAAAAACTTATATGATTATGTTTGTTAAAAACGGGAAATTATTGTTATTTTTTTATTCAAAAAATCAAAAATTTCGGTTACTAAACAAATGAACGAATAGTTTGACAAACTATAAAATTTCGTGTGAAACATTTGTTTGCTTATGCCTCAACGAACGCTCATAAACATGTACCTAAATTACCTTAAAGATCTCTTTTTTCAATTCTAAATGTCAAATAAGGAAATAGCAGGCATACTTTGAAGGATAAAACAAGGATTTTAAGTACATATTGAGGGGATTTGTCTGGGGTTTTTGTAAATCTTTCGAAAACTTTTTTTGATTAATTTTTTTTATGAAAAGTCAACTGAAGCGACTGATTGGCGCGTGCCATTCAATTACGCTTCCTTCAACAACTCCGATGGAAATTTTATTTCTTTTTGCAAAAACAAAACACAGTGCTTTTTACAATAAAGAATGAGCTCCTATTCGCCAAATTTAAGCTGCATTCATTAGTGATGTTTTTGTTAGGGGCTTTAGTCCAACTGTTTCTTTGTAAGAAGAGCATGACAAGGTTTAATGGATCAATATTCCACACGTGCCGTTGTCTCGCACATTGTTTGGAGTTATTATGAAAGCGTGGCTCCCTTTGTTAAAAGATCATATACAAACTACGCCCCAAGGGAAAACAAAACTACAAAACTCATCCACGTTTCGCTAATTTTAGGGATATATAATTGGTTGGAAGCAGTGACGACTTTTTAAAATTACAAATTGTTTGAATTTTCGTTCTTTGTCACTGTTCGTTATTTCGTTATTTTGACTTGGCGGTTTTTGCGGAAAGTTTTTGAAAGTTGTTTGGATTTTCGTTCTTTGTCGGTTCGTTATTTTGACTTGGGCTTTTGCGGAAAGTTCGCGAAATTCAGTACATGAAAGGTTTGATATTATGAGTTTTTGCCTAATTTCTTAAAGGCAAAAAAACATAACAAAACAAACAAAAAAAAAAAAACAAGACAGCTTTCTTGCAGGGTTTGTGACTTTTTATAGAGTTCTTGGAAACCATTAGTGTGTTATTTGTTCATTGAAAACTTTGTCTGATGCTACAAGATTACCGTCCTCAGGACACTAACAAAGGAATAATATTTCAGTACGTAAAAGAAGAAAACGAATATACTAAATAATGGAAAAGAAAGCCTTATTTTAATGGTTTCTTTTAGTGTTTCACCGAAAAGACGCTTCTTTATGTAAATGTCTTGTTTGTTCAGACGAAGAAGGCGTTTACTTCGTTAGTTTTTGAAAAAACAATCTCTAAGACATTCTCTTACAGCACATATATTCTATAAGATGTTACTTTCAGTAAAGAAAAGAGTACAAGGTGTTTTGAACCCCTTTTTACTTCAAACAAAAGAATAGATAGAGAACTGAGTCAAAAGACTTGCAGGTTGAATCAAGGAGAAGTCCAATATGGCCGGCGTTGCCTTTCTTCATACAAAGATCCTTTGTTTGTCTTGAACAGAAATCACATGTTTCTTCAATAAGGAAATGTTCTTTGTACTATACGTCTTGATTGAAGATGAAGTTGTACAAAACAGCCTTGTATGAAGATCTCAGTTTTTTTTAATTAATGTGTTTTGGCGCGAAATATCTTGTGGCGTCTTTGTCATATACTTTTTGGTCATTCGCTCATTCATCAAATGAAAACATATCAGAGTCAAAAGAAAAATCTCTATCAGAGAAAACGAAAAGAAAATAATTGAAGTGTAAAAGAAAATTGTTTTAAGAAAGTATCTGAAGCATCACGATAATTCAGGCGAAGTTTTATTATCTGTGGTTGTTTCAGTATCCAGCATCGATGGCTCGTTCTCTATCGTTTGTTTACCAATACGCCATACGGGACTACAAAAGAAGCAACTTCTTTGTTTGTTTTGTTCAATGAGGCACACGTGCTATCAGTAGGATTACTAATAGCCGCCGTGTGTCGGGGCAGGGGGTGATTAACACAAAAACAAAAACAAAAACAGCGTCTTTTGAAAACCAAAACTGCAGTCTGTAGGCTTTTGAATCAGCGGTCAAGGGACTAAATTAGCGCCTTTCGGTATGAAAGGTCATCAAACGACTAATATTTTGATTAACATTCAATAAATATTTATAAATAATACCTTATAGCCTGCGTATTGTGAATATCAAGCTAGCTTCAAACTATCAACAAGAAATCTTAAAATATACGCACCACGTACAGAGTTTAACGTGCTCAGTATTCAGATCTACTCGGTGTAATTAGGGGTATTCATTACGTAAAACTCCGAATGGATTTACTTTGAGCGTTAATGCTTTCCCATTTCAAACCTTCGGTTCTGTAACGTAAATTGGTGGCCTGAAATAAAGGTGTCTATATGCCTTGTGCGCGCGCCTAGCTAATGGAAACCCGCCTTTTCTGTGTTTAAGGAAGCCGTGCGACTGTCAAGACATGCCTATCTGTTGCTTAGGGCTCGGTTTGTTGACCGCACGCGCAATAATTATGGTTTATTTGGTTAACATAGACTTGTTTATTAACAATAAAATGTATTTTTCTCATAGATGGCAGTCAACGGATTTGCAAATCTGATCCTCTTCAAGAAACGACCAAAGCTATTGGTAAGAATAAATGTCTAACACCGGGGGGTGGGGTGGATGTTAATACTATACAAGATTATTCTTATTCAAATGTTCAAATACATCGTTATCGTAAAACGTGTTGAGGACCGATCCTGATGTTCTCAAGGTCATTTCATTAGCCCTGACCTCATATTGTGAATTCTCTACTTTCACATCCCCGTAATACTTTGCGTCTTTGGGGGGGGGGGGGGGGGGGGGGGGGTGTAACAAGAGGGTAAAAACACGCTTATTTTGCTGAAGGCTGATCAGACAATGTTGACAATACCTTGTTATCCAAAAATAAAATGAAGAAGTAAAAAACAGAAAAAGATAGAAGCTTGCAGACGTTTAAGGTAAATTTTAAACATTTTTTCGTAAGTCAATACATTTTCTGTAAGACCAAAACTCTTCATGATCTGTACACGCAAAAATAACTTGGAATAAACTGATAATCAGTATTGTACAGACAAAAGCAGGTATAGTATAAATTCAATTAAGAAACCTTTCAATTTGGGACAGATTTTTGATTGGTTACCCCCCCCAAAGACGCAAGGCATTATGGGGATGTGAAAGTAGAGAATGCAAGTATCTAGATAGCTGAGCTGTGACGCTCACGGTCTTGAAAGCGACCTTGAAATAGAAAAATTAATTCGGTCGCGCCCAGATTCAAATTATAAAATTTCCAATTTCTCTCAAATTTAATCCCATGTCCTTTCCCTTTTCTATTTCCTTCACTAGATTTTTGCTTTCCTTTTCTTTCGTTTTTCATTTATTTTTCTTCATTCTGCTTTCCACCTTTAACCTCTTACCTCGAATACTTTTTCATTCATTCGAAATGTTTTCGTCTCGTCGTTTGACTCATTTTCCCCTGTTATCCTTTAGATTGTCTCATGCATTTTCTTCACTATATCTTCGAGTCTCCTGTGCTTTGCTGGTGCAGTGCATTCCCTCACTAGCGTAGCACCCATGCTATCAAGCTTCGAAAGATGCCAATACTTTCCGAAGGAAACCTCGTGCAGGTGCTTCTACTCGAGTGATCTCCGACAGGTATCGTACATTTTCCGAGGAACCGAGAACTGCCGAGTAGTCCAGTTCGACCTGAAGAACATGGTGTACGGAATAAGTGGTGTTTATGGAGCTGGTCTGGCAGTGTGTGTGATAGCTGGCGTGCTAGAATCCCTCTTACTCTGCCCGTCTCGTCGCTCAAAGGTAAGCTATTGTAAACTAATGCTGCCATTTTCGAATTCGTAAAATATCGTTGTGTTCGTTGATTACAGACTCAAAGCATAGCTAATATTAACTATGCTCAGAGTTAGCCTTAATATAGTGTTAAAATATTCACAAATACCAACGTCGGTTTAGGTAAAGAATGCACAACTTCAACAATACAAATAGTTTAAAATTCCATGGACGTTCAGTCAAGCACATGAATATCCTACACAAAACCAAGGCTACCCTGAGCAACAGGGAACTCGAACTGAGCAGTACTCGGATAGCTGGAGAAATAATACATTTACTTCTGGTTAAATCACACTCGAATAACTGGAGAAATGATGCCACTGTATATACAATGGCATAGGACATTTACTTCCGGTTAAATCAAGTCAATATCTGAAAAAGTAGAAACCAATAGCATCTTCAGAATGTTCTAATGTGACTTCTTTTTTCTTCTTGTCTAGCGCATGTCATATCGTTCAAGATCTGAAGGAGATGGCAAATGTACCTCGACATCGCGCCAGTCCCAGACCTCCCAAACTAACCTGACACTCAGCTGTTCCGAGGCGGAACTGGTTGCCGGCGAATCATCATCCACTACGTCGACAAGTACTGCACCAAGCACGCAAACGAGGCGAGAATCACAAACACTGCGGGAATCACAGAGCGCATGCGTACGACAACACGCATGCTCACATTATGTAGTGGATTTAGATGTAAACGTTCCAAGAAGAGACTATTGCATAAATTATAACACGTCATCTACGAGGCACGATCCACCGCCTCCATATACTGAATAATGGAAGGTTGCTATGGTAATAAATTTTCTACGGACTATACTAATGTTAGCTCAGGAACATTGAAGTACCTTCCTTGCATTTCCTTGCGTACATGATTCTGGTGAGAATAAGCTATGAACACCAAATGATAACATTGAAAAAACATATACGTTGCAAGTAACTACCATGGATGGCTAAGAATAATAATTCAATATAATATCGTGGCGCTGCAGACCACTCATTTGCTCTTTCCCGCCGCGCAAAGCATGGACCAGACAACAAAGTAACAGATAACGTGATCGTTTCCCGCCATTTTTTACAGAAGTAATGTCTGTATTAAATATGGAAATAGATATTCAACTTAATCATAAATTAGAAACGAATAGACCTTTCCCAAATTCGACTTCAAACCATTCTTCTGTAGTTAAGGTCTAGTAATAAAAAACGATTGTATTGTATCTATTCGCCCGATAAACTTTGATTTGAGAGCCCTAGATACAATTCAACGGAGCTAAATAGAACTGGAAATAAGTTTAAGAATACCCATGATTTAGTTCGACAGGATGGTCAAGAGTCACGTGATCTGCTACTCGCAATGCTTTGCCTGTTATACAAAATTCATAAATAGCAAGGATAGCTTAAAACTCGAACCTTCCTTATAGATATGTAAAGCTAGTATTTTGTACATATTGTAAATAGGCGAAAATTAATTATGGGAAAGTTAGTGTGGTCGAGATCTAAGTGCATAATTATGATTTAGAGCAGTTATCGCATGACTGTGAAAAGAGCTCATGGCACGAACACGTTCTTGACACAGCTAGGGATACGCCAGGCCAATCAAATACCCAGAACACGGCATAAACACGGTGCGGACACGGTCACGCCAAAGTCACGGTACTTTCAGACCAATCACATCGCGCGAGAAAAAAATCAGCCAATTAAAATTCTAGAAAACGTCATGGTCACGGCACGTCACTGAAGCTTTTCACAGTCATACGAAAACTGCACTACTGCATAACTACGCGCTATATATATTGAATTTTATTAAATATTTATAACTGATGTACTTGTAGATAAAGATAAAATCCATCACATTCGGCAAAGAATTTTATTTTATTTGCGATTAGTTTATTAAGTACAGATAATTTATTTGTAATGTAAATAGATAGATAAAAAAAAGATATTGAAACAATGCATCTTGCACAAAGTTTTGCATTCAGTTTTTAACTCGTAGATACGTGTAGAGCGGGTCTGAATACAGTCAATTCAAAAAACGTTGTCATTGACCGGCTCAAGCCTACGCGACTGGACCGAAAGGAATACGGGTAAAAATCACTGAAGCGGTTAAATATTCGTTCTGAATTAATTGTTCCCACTAGTAATAAGATAATAATGGCGAGAAACAATCCATCAAATGCATGTCTTCGGCTTTAGGGAAAGAAAAACAAAGTAGTTATGATTGAGTTCACAATCCCGAAAATATGAAGGCATTAAAAAAACGTCTCCCGCTCGCCTACGAAGGTTCGTGCTGTAAACCAGGCATAACTAGTCAGATAAAATTATGGAGTCAACTCGGCTTCAATGATTGCTACCAAGAGTTCCCTTCGGTCCAGTCGCGTAGACTTGAGTTGGACGATTACAAATTTTTCTGGATTGACTGTACTCATGTGTCACTTATATACTCTCTCGCTCGCACACATGCACGCCGCCCGATTCCACTGTTCTCATAACAGCTGAAGAGCGCACGGCAATGACCGAGGTCAACCAGTAATCTTGCAAGGCTGAGCAAGGCTGCTCGTTCGAAATAAAGGTGGATAGCGCGAATTCAGGTCAAAACAAAAGGTCAATGTCTATAGTTTTCTTCTATAAACACATTTCATGTGCTTTTTTATCTTTTAATGTGAACTAATGACTGCATTTGTCAGCCATTACGAGAATGCTCGAGAGTAGCGGTATAGCAAGTTGGCTAACTGGCTTACTATCTGAGGACTGCATGAATTTATTCATTAAGTTATAGATGATACTTTTTGGGGGATCAAGGGTTAAGAATATAAAAAATTGAAAAAAAGTTTTCTTTTTCAGCTATTTGCAGCATGAGAACTTTAAGAACCAGTCTCTAAAAGAGAGACTGGGTTCGTGCTGAGGTAACCACTTAAAATCCAAGGACTATTCAAGGAGTATGCAAGGACCCAAAAATGAATTTTCAAGGAGTATGTTCAGTTAAATATGCCAAGGTTTTACACGGTGGTTGCACATGGCCGACTTTCAGATTTTCCATTCTTTTTGACTAGATCTATTTCAGAACCATACAAGCTATGATTGAAGCAAAAATTCAAGGACTTTTCAAGGAATATTAAGGAGTAGCACGAACCCTGGACAGAACAGAAATGTTGGGACTTACATTTTCCATAAGGAAAATATCAATATCCTTCCATACATTACCTGAGACAGCAGCAGTTAGGTGGACTCGCGAAGCGCCGGCATTGCCAAAAATCACAAGTCGAAAAACGCCAGGGGGGGTGGGTTTTTGGAGGTCGGTAACCCGCGGAACAGGGGGTCTTGCGCGATCTGCCGGCAGCGCGAAAGGTGCCTAACTGCTGCTCTGTTGGGTACTGCAAACGGAGGTTAAAATATTTGTCGGATATACGATGCATGAATGTAAGAAGTTCACCAATGACTTCTGTGTGATTTGTCTAAGACCTAAAGTTATCGTACCTAAGCCAGAACCCTTTTGGTGTTGTGGTAAAAAAATGCGAATAGAAGACGACACGTCAGCACAGTGTTACGAGTGTGGTAAGAATATTCGTAATGCCGTACCAAATGCTACCAGAGAGCAGTATTACGCCAATGGAGGTCGTAAGAAAACGCCATATAAGAGATTAAAATACTTCAGGGACTGGATGAGTCATATCCAAGGTTTACATCCGATATATTTAGACGATGAAGTAAGGCAGAAAATCATAGACCACTTAGAAGAGCCAACCCCACAAAGTCTACGAAAGACATTGAAAAAATTAAAGCTAGGGAAATATTACAAAGCTATTCCCTATCTTTTGTCTGAAATTACCGGTAGGCGTATTCCTCAGTGTCCCAGATATGCAAAGGGCCGAGTGGTTATTTTGTCGGCTGGATAAGGATATTCCTTATTACCCCGACGTAATTTACGAAATATTTTACAAAATTGACTCCAACCACCCCCTATTAGAATGGATTCCGAGAAGATGAAATGTGCAGTCTAAATCCCCCTACGTTCTTTTCAAAGCAGATGTCTACTGAGCGAGTTTTCTTTGGAGCTCCTCTTTTGCCTCCTGGTAGATCTTTTTGCGAGATTCCTCGGAAAGATCTTTCACGATGGTTTTTTTATTACCCGACTTTAGCTCCCCGTATTTCTTTTCCTCCGCGAGGATCAAAGAAAACTCCGTGTCGTCTATGCGGCGGTCCCGCAGAGCCTGAGACACCAAGTCGGCGATGGTGTTAGCCTTTGCTCTTGCTAGGGCTATATGAGTGTCGTGCTTGGATATCTTACCGGACAGTTGCTTTATAATGCCTGTCGTAACAGCGGAAACGATGCCGCAGACGGCTCCAACGCTGGCTAAAGGAACGCCAACGACTATTCCAGGCCCGGTAAGCGAAGTAGCAACGCCAGTGCCTGTTAACGCCACGGACATGGAGCCGGAAGTTATCGCGATTTTATGTAGTATGCTTCGGGCTCTGGCGTACTTTTTCCTGACCTCTTCGTAGTGTTTCGCTTGCCCTTCCAAGTAAGCCAGTATTAAGTTCGCTTTATTCAGACGAAAGTTCTCGGCGTTTAATTCTGTAGGACCTATGGTGGGAACATCTGGGTACAACTGAGGTGCTGAAGGTATAACATCCATTATATACTAATGTACGACGCTTTTGGGAATAACATAGAGGAGCCGCCACATCACGACAACCGGGATTATGCCAACTGGAGAGCATTTAGGAAGATGTTTCCGCATGCAGACCCTAGTAAGTTTGAAAGAAGACCCGATGGGATTTACTATAAAGGCTCTAGGATGTACAGCAATGCGGACTTGGAGCCAAAGAACCCAAAACCCGAGCATAAAGAAAGGCAGCCTAATTTTCCAGAGAATTTATTACCGGCAACGGAGGATTACCCATTTTACAACAACAAAGGCGGCGCAAATGACTTTGCTAAGATGGTTACCTCCTTAGAAATCCCCGTGGGTTCTACGACTTTCAAAATAAAAGTCAGAGACATCTTTAGAGAAACTGCCATGAAACATACCTCAGGGAAAGAATCCAGAGAATGGTTATCAGGTCCCAACATGCGGTATTGGCCGCAGCAGTTAAACTTTGCTGTCTGGGCTGCTACTAAAGGATGCGGTATAGCCGCGGACATGTTCCATATTCCTTTCCTGCGATTTCATGTTGCTTTTACTATTCGTAGGATATTGTTTGAGTTAGGAGCACCGCTTCCTAGTGACACTATCTTTAAGCCGAAGGATAACAAATATGACAAAGTCGCATGGGAGCGATTAAGGAATGAGTTTAAGCTTACCAACCCTGATTTTCGCAACAAAGAGGGTGCCGCCCATGGTTTAGGAGAGACTTACACCTATGCTTCGTATGTTGGCGCCAGCATAGAAACGCCGGGTATGGGGTATCCTAGCAGATGGGAATTCTCCGACTTAGGGGGTAAAGCGTCAAAAGGTGACTTGATTTACTTCATAGAAAGCAAAGAAAAGTATCCTTGGGCGCCTTTCTTTGCCGCAAAGGGCATTGGACTGAAAAACCTAGCAAGGATTAATCGAAGCATTGAAGCCTTTGTTTACTGCATTCTAGGAGCACAGGTTAGCACTCGCAGCCCCATCGTAGATGCCAGTGGTGCGTCACAGGAAACGCAACAAGTATTCCTTGTCCTCTTCGAAAGCGCTGTTATCGAGAATGAGATTTCTAAGTCAGTTCAAAGATATCAACTTGCGGTGCAGCAATCAAAGGTTAGACTGGATTATGCCTTGAGTCCTGGTTGTTGGTTAATGCCAAGTAATTTGGTCATCAACGCCGATTCCGTCGTGGGTTACAACAACAAACTTCAACGAGCTACTAAGGACATGAAGTTTGGGGTGAATGACGTGAACTCTGACACTCTTAGGAACATTCCTCACTTCGTAGAGAAGCCAAAGAAGGAGCACGTAGAAAAACCATCAAAGAAGGCGCATGTAGAAAAGCCACCAAAGAAACCAGTAAAGAAGGTTACCGAGGAATATGACCATAACTTACTAAAAGCCGGTCTAGCAGCTGCAAGCATTGGTCTGAGCTATTATATATGGCGATGAACAACCCCTACGTAGCTGGAGTAGATTGTGTCTATACGACTTACACAGGCGAGAAAAAATACACCCAGGCGGCTTGGGTTGATGTCACGGGCATGTCCGTGAATTTGAACTACTCAGGGAAGAAATTAATCCTTTGTAGTATTTGCATTGGCACGAGCAGTCACGCCAACGTAGGCTTTCGTTTCTGCGATGACAATGGCGTACTGCAGCCTATGAGAAGTAAGACAAACAACAGGGAGCCTGCGCATTTTTCCGTAGAGCCCAACCCCAGCAGCCTTGAAAATCATTCCGTTTGGACTTTACACATGGTTGCCGATTGCCACGGGAAGGTAAAGCTGCAAATACGCGTAGACGATACGGGAAAGGTCACGGTAAATAGCATAGAGGATCAAAGAGATTACGTTTATAATCACAAGAGCATCAGCACTCTTACGGTGCTTAGTCTCTAGAAGCAAACTATGTTTGCTGAAGTATATGAATCCACATGCGAAGGAAGATTGGTTCCTTCATTACTTGGAGGAGAAGGACTACGTGAATGATAAATGGTTTGATACCGGGCTGTGGGTAAAGGTTGGAGGCCTGGGATTAATCATGTGTACTATTAGTACTTCGACGGGGTGGTCGTGTAATGTTGGGTTTAGGATCGTTGATGAGAGTAACCGACCATTACAGCCTTACAGAAAAAAAGACAACAATAGGAACCCAGTTCATTTCTCATTTGAGGCCAACGGAAGTACCCCAGAAGATTTGACGCCCGTAACTTTTCACATGATAGCTAATTGTCAATATGCGAAGTTACAGATTCGCCCCAGTGATAAGATTACGTCGGGCGCCGATGCCGGGAAGCTGGGTCGCGTTCGGATAAATGCCGCCCCGACTGATGCCCCTTCGACGGATGCCACTTGGAATCATAAGCCCATTAGCACCATGAGCGTGCTGCCGCTAGTTCCGCATTATCAAGGCGGCGCGAATACTATCTTTACTTATCCTCAGTCGAGGACGCCTCGGACGCCCGACAACGATAAGCCCGACATAATACATAAGGATAAGATTAAGCCTTCATCTTCTTCAGAAGTACCACTCCAATAGCGACGACCAAGATCCAAATGTTATTCCCCACGAACTTCAACAGTTCTCCGCCGGCCCTAAGTGCCAAGGAAACAACCGAACCCAGCAGCCCAGGCAAGCCGGCTGCCATCTTTTTTCCCAAGTCCGTCAGCCCATTGCCTAATTTCTTTACGCCCGCGCCCGTAACCTTAAGTGTGCTAAGGATGACTCCTACTACGCTCGAAATAGCGACCGCAAATGCCAGCGGAACGCCATATTTCAAAAGGGCTCTTTTTATCTTTTCCTTGGTGGTAAGCCCCAGCTCCTTTTCCTTACCTTCTATTTGCGTTTGTAATTCCGCCAGTCTTTCCTGAAGGGTTTCTACTTCCTTTTGGGCTGCCTCCCTTTCTTCTTCAGGGCGAGTTTGATCTTCGATTATTACTCGCTGTCGATCTATTTCGTACTCCAAGTCTTCGACGGCCTGTCGAAGTTGCCGTATTTGTTCCTCCGCCACTGCCTTGTCCACCATCAATTGCCTTTCTCTGTCAACAGACTCCATTAATTCTTGTCCTAAGCGCTGTAGTTCCGTGTCTTTTCCCGCCGCTTCATTCAAAGCAGCCCTTAGCTGATTCCTTGCGTCGCTTTTTTCGTCCAACGCCTTAGAAAGTCTATTCCTAAAGTCTACGATTTCGTCGGCATGGCTCTTAGTAGTTAGTTTATTTTGTTTAATGAATTCGTCTTCCAATTCTCTTATACGTTCCTGCAATGCTTGGTTTTCCTCTTGGACGGCTTCGAAGCGACTAGTAAGACCGCCTTCTTCCTTGGTTACGTCATCAAGTTGTCGCGTAAGGTCATCGATGGTTATGTTATTTTCCTGTATTTCATTCTTAAGTGCTTCCCTTTCAGCCCTTATTTTCTCTAAGTATCTCATTAAGCCTCCAGTCGCGTCGCTATCTTTTGGAAGTTCTTCAAGTTGTTTGCTTTTTTCCTCTTTGACGGTCTCTAATTGGTTGAGTCTTTCCTGGCGCTCCTCTTGCAGTCTGATTGCGGATCTGAGGGCATCTTTGTAGCCAGGGTTCGAAATACCTCTAATAAAGGCCCTTTGAGCAACTTTTGTTTCCTCTTGAGTCAAAGTGCTTAGCATCGTCAAGTTGGGCGTTCCCAGCGCATTTGTGACTCCTTTTGGAAGCTGGTTGTTAAGCAGGTGGGAATTCTTCCTTTGATACAGGTTATACCATTTTTCCCTACCCGATTCTCTAACTTGAACCTGCCCTTTGTCTCCTATTTGGAAGTCCAAAAGAGCCAGGTTTAGGCTTGGGTATCGCTCCCTTAGGTCCTTGATGAGGTCCGCTATTAAGTCCGACCGCACGCCAAGGGATTCCATTTGTAAGTATTCTGGAATGGGCGTGTGGGGGTTCTTAGACTTGAATTTATCTCTTAAGGAACGCATAGCATCGCGGGCCCTGCTGCCATACTTGCTCAGCAATTTATCAAAAAGGCCTCGGGGGTCTACATTGTCATCAGGAAGCAGGGTTTCATATTCTTCGTCATTAATATCAACTTGACCTTCTTCGGTAAGGGGATCAAAATCCGTTCCTTCTACTTCCATTATATATGATAAGCTCAAAGTTAAATCCCAACGTATTACCTAAGCAGGTTGGCGGACTGAAAGCAGAACGCACCTTTCATCGGGTCACATTCACGCCATCCAGCGCAAAGCCTGGAGAAACGCTGTATGTGGGCGTTCCCCGCCTAACGGATAACCTAGTATTGGTTCCTGGCACCCTGGCGTTAAGGTTTGACCTAGCAATACAACCAAGCACCAAGGACAAGCGCTATACCGTCAATAATGTGGGTAGGAACCTCGTCTCTAAGATGAGAATCAAGTTTGCCGGGGAATCCCTCTTAGACTTAAATAGGTACGATCTGTACACCACGTACAAAGATTTATGGTTGACGGCCTTTGACCGTGCACAAAAGATAGAGCAGGGAATCGGAAGCGTTATCCTTCGTAAGCTTCGCAGCGACACTAACCCGGCGCCTACTGACTCCAGTGGAGCAACCGCAGTAGCAGACGCAACAAGGGTAAAGACCGCCTATGGTAGCAAGTACGTTATCCCTTTGGACTTTGAAGTAATTACGAACCATGGCGTGTATTACCCCAGACAGTTATCCGAGTTACAGTTTGAAGTAACCCTGGCGGACACTACGAACGTCATTGGAGGAATGGACAGCGCAATTAGCGGAGCCGTGGATCCCTATTCTATCACCAACTTAGAGCTACAGTACGAAACCGTGTACAGCGAAGAGCTGGCCCGTAGCGCCGGCATGGAATACAGCTCCGGAAAGGCATTCCTTTACGACCACGTAGTGATGTATAAGACGTTCAGCTTCCTGGATAAGACGGATGAGGTTATCAACCAAAGCATTAACCTCCCCCGAAGAAGTCTCACGGGGTTAATGCTGGTGTTTGCTAAGCCCTATGAGGCCGGTAAGCGCGACTCCGAAGCGTTCCACAACCCCAACATTACTAACGTCGGCGTGAATATCAACGGCGTTCCAAACAAGGTCTACTCCCAGGGAATAAAGCCCGCAGACGTGTACAGGGAGGTAAAGCGTAAGTTTGGCGACCAAATTAACCCTGAGGAATTCTTTAAGGATAAGTATGCGCTGTGGATTGATATGCGCACCATTAACGACGAAGACCTACATGGCCAGGGTTTACGTCTAGTAAATACGCAGGATGGCATAACATTGGAGATCAAGCGCACCAAGAACTCCTCCGCGGGCGACGCTGACAAGATAAACTGCTACATCTTCGTCGTGTCTGACGCGCAACTGAGCGTGGAAATGAACCAACTTAAAAGTGTTGCATATTAAGGTTAAATATTCCTTAGATATACAATGCTGCAAATATTTGAAAACAACGGTACGAAACTGCAATGCATAGTGCAAGGCGACAAACTGTACTTTAAAGCGAAGTCCGTGGCGTTGGCGTTGGGTTACGTAAATTCCAGAAAAGCGGCGTCTGATCACGTATCAGAGGAAAATAAGGTACTTCTCAGGTCTTTAAAGGGTGTAACTCAGCGTGACACCCTTAACGCACAGCCCAATGCCGTGTATTTGACGGAGGAAGGTCTTTACGAATTGATATTCGGATCTGAAAAGGCTGAGGCTAAAAAGTTCAGGAAATGGGTGTTAGGTGACGTCCTTCCCACGCTAAGGAAAACCGGTAAGTATGAGATAGAAAGGCGCTTTGACGGTCCAAACAAGTTGGTATTCAAAATAGAAAATGAGTTTGACCTGCATAAAAAGGTGGTGGACTACATCCGCAGGTTTTACCCCCAAATGCTCATAGCACCCGGTCTAGGCGAACTGCAGGATTCAGACGGCAAACGTATAAAGTGCTGGCAGAAAGGATATCAACGCGGTCAACCCGACTTAATGATCTTGAACGCGCACACACATTACTGTGGATTCTGCATAGAGCTAAAGACCCCGAAAGGCAATGGCAGGTTATCTGAGGATCAGCAACTACTCTTACAGAGGTATGAAGAAAACGGCTATAAGGTGCTCGTAAGCAGCGACTACGATGTCATTTGCAGGGAGATCACTGCGTATGCTGAACACCTACGAATTCCCTGCAGGTGGTGCTGTAAGGGCTTTAAAACCTCGGAGACTTTGGCAACACACTTAAAGATATTTCATAGAATATATGGACAAGGATAAATTTAACGAGTTAAAGTTTATACAAACGCACTGGAGGGATTTGGTGGTGGGGGAGATTTACGAGATAAAGAATTATGTGGTCTTTGAAGACTTGGACCGCCTGCGTTTGGTCTTAAAGAATAAAAAAAGAACATACACCCTTTGGGCGCCCGATAGGATAAGGTACGCCATCGAAGGGCAGGACGTTACCCATGTCATGAGTCATGGTAAAAAGGATGGCAGGTGGGTATTTGACGTGGTTAATTGGGAGCCTGAGAGTCCTCTGCATTCGTAATGTCTGCTAAAGTCCGCTGCTCCGCGGAGCACCAATGGGATCCTTCAAGAAATACCTTGCCGCAATGAAGGCAGGTGTATTTTTTACGCGGTTTTGGGGGCGTAATGCAATCAGCTGGTAGTTCGCACGTAATACAGTCCATATATTGAAAGGGCGATTAGGAATCGCCACAAAGTAGGCTACCATATACCTTTAAAGGGGTCTTTATTTTTATTCATTATTCTTAATAATAAAAATAAGAATGGGGTTTGAGACTCTTTGCGCAAACCCCATTCTAAAAGGGTCTCAGAATGTTGAGTATAAGGTTGTTATATTGTTAAGGACGTTTATTTGTCGAGGCAGTTGAAGATATGTTCCTCTTCTCTGACGCAACCACAACGATCGCACTCTTGCCTCCAATACTCCCTTTTAGTCCACGGAACGCCTTCTGCGCGTTCGAAAGAGGGGTAAGTACGGACTATCTTCTTATGGTAATCTATGCGATTCCTTAAGTAATCCTCTTTATGCGGGCAGCGACTCATCATATCCGCACATTGGTAGCAATCCACGCCTTCCAAGTCGTAGCTCCCAAAGAGAAATCGATAATTCACTTCATGTGTTTTCCGATGCGTCTGTAAACGTTGGCGACTGCTTAGTATCTTATTACAGAAACTACACTGTCTGCTTTGTTCACAGACGCCCCTTTTCAGGTGCTCGGAGGTGTTAGGAAATTCCTTATTGCAGCCCTTGCAAAGCCCACAAATGCGTTTGTCTTGATGTTGTCGCATCTTTTGAACGGTACTGAATTCTTTACCACAATCCTTACAAACTTTACTAATTGGTTTCTTTGTGCAAACGCCACGACGAACGTGGTATTGTAGTCTTTGCTTGGTGCTGAACACCTTTTTACACATTGAACAGTTCATTTATACTTAAGTGTATCTTAACCACAATATAACGTATTTTTTAACTTTATTGTTAACATTATGAAGTGTCTTTTAAAACAGGTCTACGGGAGCATAAGCTGCGTTTAAAAGACACTTCAGTAGTATAGGGAATGGGGGTTCCAGCGCAATCTCAACACGGGCAAGACCCGTGTCAAAAATCCACCTACGGAAACAACCCACTCCAAGTGTGGTTGGGGGCAACAGCGCAAATATGTTAGTCTATATATGGAGTGCGAAGATTGTAAAGAGTTTGTTTATGATTTCTGTGTAAAGTGCTTGAAACCCAAGTTTGTACCTACTAAACCAAATAAGTATATTTGTTGTGGTAAGAAAATGCAAATAGAAGACGA
Source organism: Actinia tenebrosa (assembly GCF_029948245.1). Classification (NCBI taxonomy): domain Eukaryota; kingdom Metazoa; phylum Cnidaria; class Anthozoa; order Actiniaria; family Actiniidae; genus Actinia; species Actinia tenebrosa. The sequence continues at coordinate 8,979,238 of NW_028292571.1, read as the reverse complement.
CACGTCAGCACAGTGTTACGAGTGCGGTAAAAATATTCGTAATGCCGTGCCTTGTGCTACCAGGGAACAATATTATTCCAACGGAGGTCGTAAGAAGACGCCATACAAAAGAATAAAATACTTTAGGGACTGGATGAGTCATATCCAAGGTTATCGACCGGTATATTTAGACAACGAAGTAAAGAAGAAAATCATAGACCATTTAGAAGAGCCAACCCCACAAAGTCTACGGAAGACATTGAAAAAATTAAAACTAGGGAAATATTACAAAGCTATTCCCTATCTTTTGTCTGAAATTACCGGTAAGTCTATTCCCGAGGTTTCTGATATGACAAAAGCCGAGTGGATGTTTTGTCGGCTGGATAAGGATATTCCTTATTACCCTGACGTAATTTACGAAATATTTTACAAGATAGACCCCAACCACCCCCTGTTAGGATGGATTCCGAGAAGATAGTGGACGATTACGTCACATGTTTTTGGCCAATCAAAACCTTCACAATTTTCTTTCACATTTGTGAAAACGTTTCACATTTGTGAAATAGATTTGTGAAATTAATTTGCATATGAACCAGACAGCCGGCGTTCAATATGTAAATAGAATCCTGCCTTGCTCTTTTCAAAGCAGATGTTTACTGAGCAAGCTTTCTTTGAAGCTCTTCTTTTGCCTCCTGGTAGATCTTTTTGCGAGATTCCTCGGAAAGATCTTTTACGACTGTTTTTTTATTCCTTATGTCCGTCTTTAATTTCTCGTACTTTTCCTCTTCGGCTAAGATAAGCGAGAATTCTACGTCGTCTATCTTTCTGTCACGCAAAGCCTTTGAGACAAGGTCAGTGATCGTATTTACTTTAGCCCTTGACAGAGCTATTGTCGTGTCGTGTTTTGATATTTTGCTTGACAACTGTTTCATAATGCCCGTAGCAACAGCAGAAATAATACCACAGGTTGCCCCAACGCCGGCCAAAGGAACTCCAACGATTATTCCCGGCCCAGTAAGCGAAGTAGCAACGCCGGAGCCTGTTAACGCGACAGACATAGACCCGGTTGTTATTGCAATCTTATGTAGCGTACTCCGGGCTCTGACGTATTTCTTCCTGACCTCCTCATAGTGTTTTGTCTGCCCCTCCAAGTAAGCGAGGATTAGATTTGCCTTATTCAAGCGGAAGTTCTCGGCATTCAATTCATTGGGTTTTGTAGGTAAATCAGGATAGAGTGGAGGTGCTGATGGTATAACATCCATTATATACTAATGTACGACGCTTTTGGGAATGATATCGAGGAGCAGCCACATCATGACAACAGGGATTACTGGAACTGGAGGGCCTTTAGGAAGATGTTTCCGCACGCGGATGCTAGTAAGTTTGAAAGGAGACCCGATGGGATTTACTTTAACGGCTCCAGAATGTACAGCAATGCGGACTTACAGCCAACGCTGGTGAAGCAAGTAGACGATCATCTGAAGCAATTACCGATTGTGCACCCCGTTCATAAACCACCAAAACCCGAGCATAAAGCACCCAATTTTCCTAGAAACTTATTATTAACCACGGAAGATTATCCATTTTACGATGCTGAAGGTGGTGTAAACAACTTTGAAAAATTGGTAACGCATCTAGAGATTTTAGTGGGTAAGCAATCATTTAACGTAGTAGTAAGGAATATCTTTAAAGAGACGATGTTGAAGCATACGTCAGGTAAAGAGGCCAGGGAATGGTTAGCAGGACCCAACATGCGGTATTGGCCACAGCAGTTAAACTTTGCTATTTGGGCTGCCACTAAAGGCTGTGGTGTTGCCGCGGACATGTTCCACATTTCATTTATGCGGTTTCACGTTGCCTTTACGGTAAGGAGGTTGTTGAAGGAGCTTAACGTACCCCTACCGGGAGATGGGGTATTTAATCCAATGAATAACCGCTACGACTCCGCAGCCCTGGAAAGGTTAATTAATGAGTTCAAACCACAGCAAAAAGATTTTCGTTATAAGGAGGGTAAGACGCATGGGCTTGGCATTGTTTATGTTTGGGGTGCCAATGGTGAGAAGCCGGCTGACTACGGACATCAGGAATACCCAAGTAATGAGTTAGAGTTCAGTGATATGGGTGGTAATAAGGGTAATAATTCATTAATTACTAGAATTCAAACGAACTACCCCGGCACTTGGGATCCATTTGTGTTAATGAAAGGAAAAGGTTTAAGGAACCTAGCCAGGATTAACCGTAGCATTGAAGCATTCGTGTACTGCATCCTGGGAGCGCAGGTAAATACCCGCAACCCCATTGTTGGATCCCAAGGCGCTTCACAGGAAACGCAACAAGAATTCCTAACTTTATTTGAGTCTGCAATAATAGAAAATGACATATCTAAATCGGTGCAGAGATATCAATTAGCGGTGCAGCAGTCTAAAGTGCGACTGGATTACGCTTTGTCGCCTGGTTGTTGGTTAATGCCAAGTAATTTAGTTATTAACACCAATTCCGTTGTGGGTTATAACAACAAGCTGCAGCGAGCTACTAAGGATATGAAGTTTGGGGTGAACGACGTGAACTCTGACACTCTTAGGAACATTCCTCACTTCGTAGAGAAGCCAAAAAAGTCACACGAAGCGAAGCTACCCGTAGTTAAGAAACCATCGAAGAAGGCCCATGTTATGCCTACGATACCCGAGGAATACGACCATAACTTACTAAAAGCCGGCTTAGCAGCCGCGGGTGTTGGTCTGAGTTATTATATATGGCGATGAACAACCCCTACGTAGCTGGAGTAGATTGTGTCTATACGACTTACACAGGCGAGAAAAAATACACCCAAGCATCTTGGGTTGATGTCACGGGCATGTCCGTGAATTTGAACTACTCGGGAAAGAAGTTGATATTATGCAGTCTTTCTTTGGGGGCCGTTAGTAATGCAAACATAGGATTTCGTTTCTGCGACGACAATGGAGTATTGCAACCCATGCGCGCGAAGACGAACAACAGAGAGCCCACGCATTTCTCAGTAGAGCCGCCAACGAATAGCGCCGAGAATCTTTCCGTTTGGACTTTTCACCTAGTTGCCGACTGCCATGGGAAAGTGAAGCTGCAAATGCGCGTAGATGACACCGGGAGCGTTTGCATAAATAGCATAGAAAATCAAAGGAATACTGTCTATAACCACATGACCATCAGCACTTTGACGGTAATGAGCCTTTAAATATATGAATCCATACGTGAGGGAAACGCGTTATACCCACCGCTTAGATGAAGAAGGATATGACAACGGCGCTTGGCATGACGTTGGACTGTGGGTTGAGGTTGGGGGCACTGCATTGGTCATTTGCACTATTAGTATTAATGCAAATACGCATGCGAATGTGGGGTTTAGGCTTATCGATGAGAATGATAAGCCCCTGCTTCCTTATCGAACTTCAACGAACACCAGGAAAGTTACCCATTTTTCGATGGAGCCCTACACTAGGTCCTCTGAAGACCTAACGCCAGTAACTTTTCATATGCTAGCCAATTGTAAATATGCTAAATTGCAAGTCACTTCTGATGACGGCAAGTTTGGGATAAATCGCATAGGTCGCAGGCCCGCTAATGCAGCCTGGAGTCATAAGCCCATTTCTACCATGAGTGTGTTACCGTTGGTTCCAAATTACCAGGGCGGTGCTAATACCGTCTTTCATTATCCTCAAAGCAGGACACCGTCCGATGAGAAGGATAAGATCAAGCCTTCATCTTCTTCAGGAGGACCACCCCAATAGCGACGACCAAGATCCAGATGTTATTCCCTACAAACTTCAACAGTTCACCGCCGGCCCTAAGTGCCAAGGAAACAACTGAACCCAGCAGCCCAGGAAGACCGGCTGCCATCTTTTTTCCCAAGTCCGTCAGCCCATTGCCTAATTTCTTTACGCCCGCGCCTGTGGCCTTAAGCGCGGATAGGATAACTCCTACTACGCTTGAAATAGCGACCGCAAATGCCAGCGGAACGCCATACTTCAAAAGGGCTCTTTTTACCTTTTCCTTGGTGGTAAGCCCCAGCTCCTTTTCCAGGTTTTCCTTTTGCGCCTGTAATTCCGCAAGGTGTACCTGAAGGGTTTCTGATTCCCTTTGAGCTGCCTCCCTTTCCTCTTCGGGGCGAGTTTGATCTTCGATGACTGTTCGTTGCCGCTCTATTTGCCCCTCCAGGTCTTCAATAGCCTGATCTCTTTGCCGAAGTTGCTCCTCTTTAGCGTTGATTTCAGCAACCAACTGCCGCCGTTCCTCTAAAGACCTAGTTATGGTGGTCCGTAAGTCCTTAGCTTCCTCATTATTAATATCTAGGTCTTGCAGGGTAAGATTGAGGGCTTGTCTGGCTTGGTCTCTTTCGTCTAAAGCCGTTTCAGCTTCTCGCTTGAATTGCAGTATGACTTCGTTCTTGCCCTTGATTCCTTTCTTTTGAGCATCTAGGAGCAGTCGGTTCCGTCGCATGTATTCTGCCTCCCTTTCCTTCATTATTTCCTTTAGTCTTTCGACTTCCCTTATCGCCTCAAGACCTTTTTGTTGCCGCTGCATTATGGTCTTAACTCTTTCGACGGCTTCGTCAATATTCTCACTATTTTCCCTCATTCTTTCGGGTAAGTTGGGTTCTCCTAATGCCTTTCTAAGGGTTGAAGGAATATTTTTATCTGCGTAGTATTTACCATTTATGTCCCTGATGACATATGGATGAGCATTAGACCTATTTAACCTTGCTACTACGACTTCCCTGCCCCATTCGTTATCCGCGTCAAACATTACTTGGACTTTGTTTGGATCCCAGTTTGGGAATTCTTCCTTGATCCTATCAAAGTCGTCCGGGGTTTCTTCCATGGATTCATTCATTTGTTCCTGAACCCTACTAAGCCATGCAGCGCCGGGGGCTTCAGGAATGTCGCCGCCTGGGCCTACTACGTAATCCATTTGCAAAAATTCTGGAACGGTTTTGTATGGATTTTTTCGTGTGAACATACGATTTAATGTGGCCTTGACCCTCCTCCACCTACTACCAAACTTGTCTCTTAAGGCTGCGTCGTAGATCAGGGGGTCGGTTTCCGCGCCTTTAGTCCATGCGTCGTATTCGTCGTCGTTAATATCTGCTTGACCTTCCTCAGTAAGGGGGTCAAAATCCGTTCCTTCTACTTCCATTATATATGATAAGCTCAAAGTTAAACCCCAACGTATTACCTAAGCAGGTTGGTGGACTGAAAGCAGAACGCACCTTTCACCGGGTTACATTCACGCCTTCTAGCGCAAAGCCAGGAGAAACCCTGTACGTAGGCGTACCCCGCCTAACGGATAACCTAGTCTTAGTTCCTGGCACCCTAGCACTAAGGTTTAACCTAGCAATACAGCCAGATACCGCAGACGCGCGTTACGTCGTCAATAATGCGGGTAGAAACCTCGTTTCCAAAATGCGTGTAAAGTTCGCCGGAGAATCCCTCTTGGACTTAAACAGGTACGATCTGTACACCACGTACAAAGACTTATGGTTGACAGCCTTTGACCGCGCGCAAAGGATAGAGCAGGGAATCGCCAGCGAAGCCATGCGCAAGGTAAGAAGCGCAACCGACAGCGCCTCAGGAGAAGACGAAATAAAGACGGCTTATGGCACTAAATATGTCGTTCCTTTGGACTTTGAAGTTATTACGAACCACGGTGCATACTACCCAAGGCAGCTAAGCGAGCTACAGTTTGAAGTAACCCTAGCAGATACTACGAACATTCTACAGGGAAAAGATGTAAGTTCATCAGCCGTGGATCCTTATTTCATCAAGAACTTGGAGCTGCAGTATGAAACGGTATACAGCGAAGACTTAGCACGTAGCGCTGGCATGGAATATAGCGCCGGGAAGGCTTTCCTTTACGATCACGTCGTGATGTACAAGACCTTTAGCTTCACGAACAACGTCGAAGAGGTCATCAACCAAAGCATTAACCTACCCAGACGCAGCCTTACAGGGATAATGTTGCTGTTCGCAAAGACATACACGGCAGGATTGCGTGACTCTGAGGCATTCTTTAATCCTAACATCACTAACGTAGGCGTTAGCATTAACGGAGTACCTAATAAGGTTTACTCACAAGGGATAAAGCCCACGGATATGTACCGGGAAGTCGCGCGTAAGTTTGGCGACCAAATTAGCCCAAAGGAATTCTTTAAGGATAAGTATGCGCTGTGGATCGACATGCGCACAACGAACGACGAAGACCTACATGGTCAGGGATTGCGGCTGGTAAATACCCAGGACGGTATTACGTTGGAGATCAAGCGCACCAAACATGCTAGCGACACTACTAAGATCAACGCATATATCTTCGTTGTGTCTGACGCGCAGCTAAGCGTGGAAATGAATCAGCTAAAAAGTGTTGCGTACTAGGATGATTGAGGATAAAAATATCCCTTACGTATAATATGCTCCGCGTATTCGAAAACAACGAAACTAAACTGCAATGCCTAGTGCAAAGCGACAAGCTGTACTTTAAGGCGAAAGAGGTAGCAAAGGCATTAGGTTACGCAGACACCAAAGATGCTATTAAAGTCCACGTGCGGGATAAGCATAAGAAGAGGCTTAGCGAATTTAGAATAGAGGTGAATCGCCTCCCTTCTGGTTCACACCCACAATCCCTGTACGTGACGGAATCTGGTTTGTATCAGTTAATATTTAGCTCCAAGCTACCGACAGCAGAGGCATTTCAAGATTGGGTCTTCGAGGATGTCCTACCTACGTTAAGGAAGACGGGAAAGTACTCGTTGGATGGTCCAAATAAGTTGGTCTTCAAGATCGAGAATGAGTTTGACTTACATAAGAAGGTCATCGATTACATACGCCGGTTTCACCCTACGCTGTTATTAGCACCTGGACTCGGGGAATTGCAAGATACCACCAGTAAAAGGATAACGTGCTGGCAAAAGGGCTACCAGGCAGGTCAACCCGACATCCTAATTCTTAACTCCCATAAAAAATACAATGGGTTATGTCTGGAACTGAAGACGCCAAAGGGTAACGGCGTATTGTCCGACAAACAAAAAGCGGTATTGACGCAATATGAAATGAATGGTTATCTTACGATGGTTTGCAACGATTACGATCTGATCTGCAGGGAAATCGACCGTTACGTCGACGGCATTCGCATGCCTTGTCCTGGCTGCGTTAAGGCTTTCAAGTCACAGGAGACGCTACAAACGCACCGAAAGATATTTCATAAATATAATGATAGTTGAACAAACTCACTGGCGCGAATTAATACAAGGCATTTCATACAAAATAAAAAATTACGTCGTCTTCGAGGACAATAACCGTTTAAGGTTGGTCCTCTTAGACGGCAGCCAAGAGTACAGTTTGTGGGCTCCTGACTGCGTACGGTACGTACTGCAAGGCGAAGAGTACACTCACATACGTAGCTATGGTAAAGTCAACGGCCGATGGAAGTTCGACGTTGAAAGAAAGGCGGAGGCTAATCCATTGTGTGATTAGTCATATGGGCTTCTAGGTATTGGTCTGCTACGTCGGACCTCATTTTTTCCGACATGAAATCAATCGATATCGTAATCAAGGCTCCTCCTGCGAACGCTGCGACGTAAGGTAACATCATATATTAGACCATTCTTTTCGTATTGCAAGGTAATGGTCTAAAGGCTTGGGACCTTCGTACAGGCAACACCAAATATGTTGTTCGCTACGTTGACAGCCACATTTGTCACAGATGCCGTCCCAGTGTTCTCGGTTCTCCCATCTTACGCCTTCATAGTCGTCAAAGCAGACAAAATCTTGGTCTATTTCTTTCTTACGCTGCACTAAAGCCCGGCTGGTTTCAAGGGGGCAACATCGCTCTGCTAAATCGCCGTGGGTTTCACAGACGACTTCTTCGAGGTGGTAACGTCGGCAGCGGTATTTATGCCAGTTTTCTTCGAAGAGGGGTTCATCGCATCGGCGGCAATGACCTTTAAGGCAGACTCTATGCTCTCGGTGATATCGTAGGGCCTGTACTGTGGACAGTTCCTTACCGCAGTCACCGCAAACAGTGCTGATGGTCTTCTGACAGACTTTCTTGGAAAGATGGTATTGCAGTCGCTGCTTGCTACTAAAAGCTCTATCACATTGCACGCACTTCATTATATATACCTTATTTTTTATTGTTAAATTGTTAAACCCTGTAAGAGGGTTTTAGGATAGGGTCTATTATTTCTTGTTATTTTGTTAAACCCCCATTAAAAGATGAGGTATCATTCTTTCTCATTGTTGAAACCAGCAAGAAGATAATCATGTTAACCATTCTTCGATTACGATGATTTAACAAAATAACAATAAAAAATAGGTCCTTACTTGAGACCTCTTTGCAGCATTTAACAAAATAACAATAAAAAAGAAAGACCTATGCTAATTCCTCTTGCTGGGGCTTAGTAAGATCTTCTTTGCGACCTCTTACTCTTCTCGAACGTCGTCTAAAGTCCTTCGTGCTTTAGTATCCGCGGGACACCAATGTCCAACGAAGTCTTCTTCAGAGAATACCTTATTACAGTGACGGCAGGTGTGTTTCTTACGAGGCGTCGGAGGGGTAACGATGATGCAGTCAGCAGGTAGTTCGCACGTAATGCAGTCCATATATCTATGGGGGATATCGAATGAAGTCCTTAATGGACTCCTTAGCCCAGCCCGCCACTGTCAAAAGCGCGCCAAACCATTCTGCACGCTTCAGACCACACATTTCATCGTACAATTCCTGTACGCGCTCTTTTAACCGGTCTATCTCCTCCCTTTGCATTTCTATGGTGTCTTTTTTATCCTTTGCGTCGGTGGTAATCCTTCTTACTGCTTCCGCTGGTTCCATCTATATATGAACCCAGATCACATGCCTTGTAACGCTCTGATAGTAGGACCCACCGGCTGTGGAAAGACCCAATTCGTCGTGGAGCAGCTATTAGGATCCTTTAGATACCGCTTTGACTACATAGTGCTGCTTTGTCCCACCTACGTGAATAACCGCACCTGGGAAGGCATAGGAGTGAAAGATGACGACTTCTTCGTAGATATTTTAGACCCTAACGAGTTATCCAGCCATTTGAAGTTCTGGCATAAGCAATTCCCTAAAGATACACAGACTTTACTCATACTAGATGACATTGCCTGTGGGGACGACGTAAAAAAGCGCACCTCCGAATTAGTGAAGCTCGCCTTCAGCGGTAGACACGACAATATCAGCGTTTGGTTGCTCTCGCAGCAGCTTACCAGTGTCTCTAAACCCTTCAGGGAAAACATAGGCTCCCTGGTCGTATTTTATACTCCAAGTAAGTCTGACCTGGAAACCATTTTAAGCGACTACGGCGGTGAGATATCCAAGGAACAGTTACACGAATACATGCGGCATTTAAAAACGCACCAACATTCCAAGATGATCTTCTCTTTGAGGTTTCCGTACGCGGTTGGAATCTTTGATTCCTAATGTATATGGACATTGAGCAGCTCTTAGATGAAGTCCCCACACAGTTAGATGAAAGTAACCTCAAGGAACAACTTAACATCCTTGTGTCTTCGGGGAAGTGTAAAGAAATGATAGGCAGGGAACTTACCCATGAGCAGGTTAATAAGCTGTCGGAAGAGGAAGTCAAGAAGTTCCATAAGAGGTATGAGGCTGCCCTTGCAAGTAAGACCACGGACGCCGTCGCAGACTCCGCTATCCGACTTGCAACTAAATTACTTGGACTTGCGCTGCCCATAGACGACGTGGAGCAACTACAGAAGGACATAAGAGATGACTATGTCATCGCCCAAGAACTTAAGATAACCTGCGGGTGGTTGTCTTTAAAGTGCGGTAAGTTAATGGCAGTCGCCTCTGCGGCACTTCACGTAGCTCAGCACGTCGACTTGAAGGAGGTACTAGGTTCCTTAGGAACATCTTGGAAGGACTTCAAGAAGGACAGAGAAGTCGAAAAGGTCTTCCAGGCAGCACTTGCTGAGGCACCTGCAAGTGACTTATCAAGTACTTAGTCAAGTCATTCGCGGGAATTACCTAGGCCGCCTCAAGTACCTAGTTAAGTCATCCTTAAGTACTTAGTCAAGTCGTCTTAAGTTACTTATCAATTCCTTCAAGTCCTTAGATATAAATGAGTGAATCGAAGGCGGAGGAAACCCCTCAAGTAGAGGAGCAACGAATCACCAAGGCTAAATCTCCAGGCAGAGTTGCTGCCGGAAAGAAGCTCGCGGAGATGAACAGGAAGAACAAAGCAAAGAAAGAAGAAAAGGTGGAGGAAGAGGAATCCTTTTGGAATCCCGGCTACGTCATCGGCGCGATAGGAATTGCTATAGCAGCAGGCAGCCTCTACTTACAATGGCGGGCTACGAAGCCAGAAGTAAAGTGGGAGGCCCCAACATATCACGCACCTGTAGAGACGAAAAAGAGCAAAATCCCTGAAATGGAATAACCTTCTCGCTTTGTAATATAATGTCGACCGCGTTGTTGAAAACTGTTGAAGAAGCAGCTATCATTACTTCTATTGTTGCGGGTATTGGTTGGGTAGGTAAGAAAGTGCTCAAAGAAGACTTTACTGAAGACCCAAGCAAGAGCTTCGCTAATTTTGCTAAGATGACCGCTGCCGTTGGTGGGGCTATCATGGTAAAGGATTACCTACGGAAGGAAAAGTACCTACCTAATGTATAATGGTTAGCTTAGTCGCAGGTGGAGTCGTTGCAGCTTTAGCATTTACAGGGGCTAATTATGGTGGTCAGTATTTGGATAGATTAGTTAGAGGTGATCGCAGCGGAGACTTAGCCGCCGAAAGGAAGAGACACGACTTAGCGCTGGAGAAATATCAGCGAGACGTGGCGGCTTGGAATGAAAAAAGACAAGCTTACAGGGATTGGTTGGATAAGAATTACCAAGACAAAATGCAGGCGGATAAGAACTTCGAAAACACAGACTACGCCTTTAAACTTTATGCGCAAGCGCATCCCACAGTGGCGTTAAAAAAGCCTCAGTTCAAGGATTACTATCAGCCTTCTAAGAAACAAAAAGATAGTGAGTTGGTATTCGTGGGAGTTGCAGGGCTGGCGGGAGGCGTAGCCTTGGCGTATCTACTCTAACGAAGGGGACTTGTTCCCTGTAATATATGATCGTCTTTTTGGAAAGCGACAAGAATAACTTTACCACTTATCTGAATCCCCCCATCAAAGCCCATAAAGTTCGGTTGGTTAGTTGCTCTTTGTACAATTCTTGGTATAACCTGATTAGGGGCATAGTCACTGAGCATACAGGAGGATCTAACTATCAAGCCGTATTGCTGCCCGATGGACATTACACACCAATCACACTGGCCAAGGAATTAGCAAAACACGGTTATACTCTCACCACAGGATTGCCGCACGAAATGACCCTCAAACATAATATGTCAAATTATTCAATGACTTTTGGAAAGTCTGACCCATTGGGATCTTTATTATGTGCTTCAGGCAAGACGATTACCAACACAGCCATACCTGTGAAATGGAAAGTCGCATCCTCTTACGAAGTCTATTGCGATTTAGTCCATAGTTACAACAATGGAGAAAAGTCTTCTCTTATGTCCAAGTTTCTGCCCAAAGGTAATCCATTTGACTCAGAAGAATACACTCCCATTTCTTTGAGCTATGACTTGTCTAATTTGGTAGAAAGCATAAACATCACCATTAAAGTGGACGGAAAGACGGTGGATTTTAACGGACGTAAGATCAATCTTGTTTTGGAATTCATATAATGGGTCGCGTAGAGGACAAACTCAAAAGGATTTACTATGGACCTGAGGGCTATTGGAAAGGAGCGTCGGCCATCAAGAAACTCGCGACCGCGGCCAGGGTATCAGAAGAAACGGCTAAGAACTGGTTGAAAAAACAAACCCTCTGGCAGGTTTATCTTCCCGTGCCTAAGTACATTCCCAGGCCCAGCTTCACCGTAAATACCCCCAATGAAGTTCATCAGGCGGATTTGCTTTTCTTGCCGCACGATAAGGTGAGAAGAAAGACCTATAGGTACGCTTTGACCGTAGTCGATATCGCAAGCAGATACAAGGACGCCGAACCCATAACCAGCAAGGATTCTGGGGAAGTCGCAGAAGCCTTAGGTAGGATTTATAAGCGCGTCTTGAAATGGCCCAAGCTGCTGCAAGTGGATGCGGGGACAGAGTTTATGGGCGTGGTTACCAAGATCCTGAAAGACCACAACACTAAGATTAGAAGAGCTAAAGCAGAGTACCACAGGGGTCAGAGCATCGTCGAAAGATTCAATAAGACCTTGGCCGAGCGTCTCTTTGGGTACCAGTATTGGAAAGAGCTGGAAGATCCCTCCAAACGCAACAGGGAATGGACTCAGAGGCTCCCCCAGGTCGTCGCAGCTTCGAACAACGAGGCGGCCAGGGCTACGGGAATGAAACCCAAGGATGCCATAAAAAAGAAACACGTGGAACACAAGTCCTTCATCAGAAGTTCGAGGGCGGTCTTCCCCCAGGAAAAAAGATTAGGTAATGTCACGGTTCGATATCTCTATGAGCCGGGTGAATTAGAAGGAGGATCCAAAAGAGCTACGGATCCTAATTGGTCTTTGGAAACTTACCAGATCCGAAGTGCGATAGCTAAGAAGGGCCAGCCCATCTTGTATTATCTTCATGATGGTCCCACGCGTGGGTTCGTCAAAGAAGAACTGCTTATCGTGTGATGTCCGAATGCTATCGTATGCACTCCGTCATCACACATCCATCGCTTACCGTCAAATGCAGACAGTGACACCTTCTCCTGCGTGACGTTATGTATCTGATGACCATAGCTGCGCAGGCTGTTCATCTTATGCCGCTGTTCCTTGCGTGTTCGTAATACGTTGAGGTAGGACTCGTGCGTAATGTCCTTCTTAACCACATACTTTTTTACGCCTTTAGCTTTCTTTTCTACGCCGTCTAACTTTAGCACGCTGTACATCTTTGGTTTCAGACCCACGTATTCCACGATGGGTTTTCCTAACATTTCGTCTTTCATCTTCCCAATTACCTTCTTATTCTTCGCAGAGTAAAGGAAGTGCTCCTTCGGGTAACCGCTGGTGTCGTACTCGTCTATGTCGGGGAGGCAGTCTTTGTAAACGTCTTCCGTTTGCACTTCTAGAATTAGGGAGTCGGTGTCTGTGTACAGGAGGCGACAGCGGTCTCCGTACTTTGGCTTAAGCTTATCGTAGTAGAACTCGTACATAAGCAGCTTCGATAGATCCAGCACCGTAAAGCCTGTGTAAACGGGCTTGTTTAGTAAGAGGTTTGCCCTTTTCATGTGAATCACGTAGAAGTTCAGCATTTCTACGTATCTAACGAAGCCTGGCTGTGACACGTATGCTTCTGCTTCCTCTTTGGTGCTGACTATTTTTACGCTTACGCGCTTGCGGATGTTCTCCATTGTCTTTCCGAACACGCTGTTGTTCATCAGTTTGAAGAGGTTTTTCTCGAAGTCATTTTTCGCTGCGGTACGCTTTTGCGTGTTAAAGTCAATGTAGGGGCGCATCCAGGGTTCCTGCGTGAATTTTAGGACTCTGTGGATCTTCTCTACGCGCATTCCGTGTCGCACGTAGAACTGCAGGTTGCGGTAATGTACCACATACTTCTTCTTATCCATCAGGTTCATAGTTAGTTTCCTGTACGGTTTGTAACCAGGGCACATTTGCTTTTGCAGCGGACTTAGCTGCTTAAATGGTATCTCTATCGCTTCTGGTGCTAAGGGGAACTCATTGTGTTCGTCGTGCAGGTGCTCTGGGTACTCCAGATCCACTTCTAAGACGTAACCCTTGTCTTCCTCCTTTCCTACCTGCATGTAGAAGTCTATCGGCTTCACTGGATCCCATTCGAAGTCTCTCACAGGTAGGTACTGTGACATTGCCCAACCATAAAGGTTATTCGCATCCAGGTAGTAAATGTATGTGGTTGGTTTCTCTGGGTCGTGCTCTACTAAGGGGTTGTTTGCGCGGGCGTAACGTCGGCTGGGTCCGCATACGCCGCCACGAATACCGTCTTCCATAAACCGATACATGTCGTACTCCGTTAGGAGATCCAACTGCGCATTTGTCTTCTTTAACAAAGCACTCCAGCTGAGCCCAGGAGCCGTGTAGAAATTAGCGGGATCCAATCCGTAATATTCCATTGCCATCTTTCGAAAGCTTTGGAAAACATCTGCGAGCAGCACTACGTCTGAACGTAGGTAGATGTCGTGGTATTCTCCCATATTCTCACAGGAGTACTTTTCCCACACATCTAACGCATGCTGGTACTCCTCATCCTTTATACCGGACTCGTTTAGGGTGCTGTAGAAGCGATCTTTGGGTGGTAGGGGTTCTTTGAATCGATCCCAGGAGTCCATGTATTCGTATGGGTAGACTCCTTTCCTTTCCGCGCCGTATTGACTGGAAATGGGGAACTCCGTGTTGTATTTAACCAAGTTTGCTAAGGAGTCCGCCATGAACTGCTGTGAGTCTAAGAACTTTAGCTTGCCTACGGTTACGGACATGTAGCGCTCTTTGTTGTTGGGTATGCACTTTACTTCGGAGCCGTCTGTTCCTTGTAGTAGCAAATGGGAGTCGTAACCGCGGAGGTTGTGAAAGAACACCGGAATCTCCATGTCTGGATTTACTTTGAAGTTTATATTACATTTCCAATGAGCCGCTCCTCTGTATTTACCCGTGATGTGGCAGTGATCTCTAACCTTATCCATATAGAAATCCTCAACAAATGCTTTGTGGCAGTGAATGCAGTGCGTGGAGGGCTTTCCCGGCTTCTCACCTTTCTTAGCATACTTCCCCGCATTTAAAATGAGCTTCTCCTAGATACTTTCCATCTTCATCCCACGCTTTCTTGGCTCGTCTTCCAAACTGAAGAAGCGTATGTTGACAAATGTGGCATTTTTTTGCCTTGTTAAAAGCCTCCTGGTTCTCTTTGGTAAATTCCATCTTCTTTGGACGTCTTAATTGTTCTCTAATCTCCCCCTCCTCTTCTCGCAATGCTTCTAGAAACTCATTAGCTGCGTTCTTACCTCGGTAAATCACAGGAGGGTTTGCTTTACCGTCTGATCTGACTACTATGTAACCAAAGGAGCAGATCTCGTGTAATCCTACCTTATTCGTGGCGCCACGTTTCTGCTCTTCCTTAGTTATCAACGCTTCGAAGTCTGCATATATCACGTAAGGCACTTGCATCTGCTTTTGATGGTCTGCGTATGAAAGCTCTTTGTTGGTGGGCATCTGGATCCGTTGCGCCACTTCTTCGACTCCGCGGCAGATCTCATCGTGTTTCTTTAGGGTATTTAAGGATGTAAATGACAGCAAGCAGCAGTCGCAGAAGTACTTTTTGCCTTTGTGCTTAGTATGTCTGTAGAATAGTCTGCTAATGTGTTTAACCCATGAGTAGTGTCCGCCGTGGTAGAATAAATGTACGCGCTCTCCTTTACTTTTTGACAGAACTAACGGTACTATCGTCTGCTCTCTGACTCCGTAAACGTTAATTGCTAGATCGTTTATTTCCTCAAATATGGGGATGTCTATCAACTGCATGGGAAATTCCACACCATCCCACTCTAAATCATCTGTGGGATACTTACTTGTCCTACAGGGATCCTTCTCTGCTGGATACAGTGCAGACCTGATTGCCCACATGAAGCATCGATTGTCTTCATTCTTCACGTTTACAATAGCCTTCTTCCTTTCTACCCACGTTGGTAGCGGTACGTAACTCCCCCCTCGTATGGG
This sequence comes from Actinia tenebrosa, assembly GCF_029948245.1. Lineage (NCBI taxonomy): Eukaryota > Metazoa > Cnidaria > Anthozoa > Actiniaria > Actiniidae > Actinia > Actinia tenebrosa. The sequence continues at coordinate 8,963,500 of NW_028292571.1, read as the reverse complement.
TACGTACCTGGCTATACTTATCTCTATTCCTTCAACCTCCTCTACTGTCCAACCCGATCCTTCTTTCGTGTAGTTAGACAGCGACTCCATTATTGCTTCTAAGGCTTCACTGAGTGACCTATCCAGATTCGTGGATTCTAATATCACTAACGACTTTGATCGCAACATTGCTGTCGTCATTACCTCGTCTTTTGACAAACTTACTTCTACCATTATGCTCGCTTTCAGGGCTCCTAATTCTTCTATACCTTTTCGGAGAGTCCTTTTAACCTTCCTTTCTGACTGACGCCAAAACTGTCTAACGTCAATCTCACCGTTACCGGGTATTGTCACCGTGCTGAAGTTGCTTTGGGATTCCATCTATATAATAGGAAATATTTTATACCTAATACCAAGCACTTTTTAGGTCGTCGTAGTCGTACTCACAGTCCTGACAATGCCAAAACAATTTAACCTTAGTCTCAAACTTCTTACCACATCCACAATCATAACTGCTCATACACTTCGTCTTCATTTTCAAATGCTTTTTCAAATCCGCTTCTTTCTTAAAAGTTCTCTTACATTCTTCGCACTCCATATATAGACTAACATATTTGCGCTGTTGCCCCCAACCACACTTGGAGTGGGTTGTTTCCGTAGGTGGATTTTTGACACGGGTCTTGCCCGTGTTGAGATTGCGCTGGAACCCCCATTCCCTATACTACTCACTTCATAATGTTAAAGATAAGGTTATCATATTGTTAAGTATGTCTGCATGCTGCTTTAAAAGACACCTCAGAATGTTAAGTATAAGGTTGTTAAATTGTTAAGGATGTTACTTCTAAGAAAAAAGATGTCTTAGAATGTTAAAGATAAGGTTGTTATATTGTTAAGGATATACGTATGCTGCTTTAAAAGACACTTCAGAATGTTAAAGATAAGGTTGTTAAATTGTTAAGGATATACGTATGAGTCATTTAAAAGATGTCTTAGAATGTTAAAGATAAGGTTGTTAAATTGTTAAGTATGTCTGCACGTGCTGCTTTAAAAGACACTTCAGAATGTTAAAGATAAGGTTATCATATTGTTAAAGACTATTATCTCTTCTTTTTTTTTAAGAAAAGAAATATCCTTATCCTTAGGTATATTTTCTTAAAAGAAGAAATAATAGTCCTTAACAATTTAACGACCTTATACTCGACATTCTGAAGTGTCTTTTAGAAGTAACATGCAAGACATCCTTAACAACCTTATAGTTAACATTCTAAGGTGTCTTTTAAACAGCACACGCAGTATATCTTTAACAATTTAACAACCTTATACTTAACATTCTAAGACATCTTTTAAAGCAGCATGCATATGTCTTTAACAATTTAACAACCTTATCTTTAACATTCTAAGGTGTCTTTTAAATGACTCATACGTATATCTTTAACAATTTAACAACCTTATCTTTAACATTCTAAGGTGTCTTTTAAATGACTCATACGTATATCTTTAACAATTTAACAACCTTATCTTTAACATTCTAAGGTGTCTTTTAAATGACTCATACGTATATCTTTAACAATTTAACAACCTTATCTTTAACATTCTAAGGTGTCTTTTAAATGACTCTACAGCGGATATCGCATAAAGTCCTTAATGCTTTCTTTTGCCCAACCGGCCATCGTCAAAAGCGCACCAAACCTTTCCGCGCGCTTCAGGCTGCACATTTCATCATACAATTCCTGCACGCGCTCCCGCAGCCGATCGATCTCCTCCCTTTGCATTTCTATGGTGTCTCTTTTATCTTTTGCGTCGGCGGCAATCCTTCTTACTGCTTCCACTGGGTCCATCGTATATATAATGGATCCGAACCATATTCCCTGCAATGCTCTGATAGTAGGACCCACCGGCTGCGGAAAGACCCAATTCGTCGTGGAGCAGCTATTAGGACCCTTTAGATACCGCTTCGACTACATAGTGCTACTTTGTCCCACCTATGTGAATAACCGCACCTGGACGGGCATAGGAGTGAACGATGACGACTTCTTTGTGGATATCTTAGACCCTAACGAGTTATCCAGCCATTTGAAGTTCTGGCACAAGCAATTCCCTAAAGATACGCAGACACTCCTCATATTGGATGACATTGCCTGCGGGGACGACGTAAAAAGACGCACTTCGGAGTTGGTGAAGCTTGCCTTCAGCGGTAGGCATGACAATATCAGCGTTTGGTTGCTTTCCCAGCAGCTTACCAGCGTCTCTAAGCCCTTCAGGGAAAACATAGGTTCACTTGTCGTATTTTATACTCCGAGCCGGAGTGACCTGGAAACCATCTTAAGCGACTATGGGGGTGAGATATCCAAGGAACAGTTGCATGAATACATGCGGCATTTAAAAACGCACCAACATTCCAAGATGATCTTCTCTTTGAGGTTTCCGTATTCCATTAACATATATGGACATTGAGCAGTTGATAGATGAAGTCCCCACTCAGCTAGATGAAAGTAACCTCAAGGAACAACTTAACATCCTTGTGTCTTCTGGGAAGTGCAAAGAAATGATAGGCAAGGAACTTACCCATGAGCAGGTTAATAAGTTGTCAGAAGATGAAGTCAAAAAGTTCCATAAGAGGTACGAGGCTGCCCTTGCAAGTAAGACCACGGACGCCGTAGCAGACTCCGCTATCCGACTTGCGACTAAATTGCTTGGACTTGCGCTGCCTATAGACGACGTGGAGCAACTACAGAAGGACATAAGAGATGACTATGTTATCGCCCAAGAACTTAAGATAACCTGCGGGTGGTTGTCTTTGAAGTGCGGTAAGTTAATGGCAGTCGCCTCTGCGGCTTTGCACGTAGCTCAGCATGTCGACTTGAAGGAACTTGCGGGCACCTTTGGTGCCTCTTGGAAGGACTTCAAGAAGGACAGAGAAGTCGAAAAGGTCTTCCAGGCAGCACTTACTGAGGTACCTGATCAAGTCGCCTCAAGTACTTAGTCAAGTCGTTGTCAAGTACTTAGTCAAGTCGTCCTTAAGTCATTGTCAAGTACTTAGTCAAGTCGTCCTTAAGTCATTCTCAAGTACTTAGTCAAGTCGTCCTTAAGTCATTCTCAAGTCGTCGTCAAGTTACTTATCAAGTCCTTCAAGTCCTTAGATATAAATGAGTGAACCAGAGTCGAAGGTAGAGCAGCCCGAGCAAAAGATTACCAAGGCTAAATCTCCAGGCAGAGTTGCCGCGGGGAAGAAGCTCGCGGAGATGAACAGGAAGAACAAAGCAAAGAAAGAGGAAAAGGTGGAGGAAAAAGAAGAGGGATCCTTTTGGAATCCCGGCTACGTCATTGGCGCGATAGGAATTGCTATAGCAGCAGGCAGCCTCTACTTACAATGGCGGGCTACGAAGCCAAAAGTAGAACCACCAACATATCGCGCACCTGTGGAGGTTAGAAAAAGCAAAATCCCTGAAATGGAATAACCTTCTCGCTTTGTAATATAATGTCGACCGCGTTGTTGAAAACTGTTGAAGAAGCAGCTATTATTACTTCCATCGTTGCGGGTATTGGTTGGGTGGGTAAGAAAGTGCTCAAAGAAGACTTTACTGAAGACCCAAGCAAGAGCTTCGCTAATTTCGCTAAGATGACCGCTGCCGTGGGCGGGGCTATCATGCTAAAGGATTACCTACGGAAGGAAAAGTACCTACCTAACATATAATGGTTAGCTTAGTCGCAGGTGGAGTTATTGCAGCTTTAGCATTTACAGGGGCTAATTATGGTGGTAGATATCTGGATAAATTAGTTAGCGGTGATAGAAACGCAGAATCTAACGCCGAAAGGAAGAGGCACGACTTAGCGCTGGAGAAATATCAGCGAGACGTGGCAGCTTGGAATAAGAAGAGACAAGCCTACAGGGATTGGTTGGACAAGAACTACCAAGACAAAATGCAGGCAGACAAGAACTTCGAAAATACGGACTACGCCTTTAAGCTCTATGCGCAAGCACACCCCGAATTTAGAATGAGAAAGCCTCAGTTTAAGAATTACTACCAACCGTCTAAGAAACAAAAAGACAATGAGCTGGTCTTCGTAGGAATCGCAGGGCTGGCGGGGGGCGTGGCCTTGGCGTATCTAATATAATGATCGTCTTTTTGGAAAGCGACAAGAATAACTTTACCACTTATCTGAATCCCCCCATCCGCGCGGAAAGGGTTCGGTTGGTTAGTTGCTCTTTGTACAATTCTTGGTATAATTTAGTCAATGGCTTTGTCGTCGGAACTTCCGGCACCAAGCCAAAGTTACCAGATTCCCATTACACCCCCATAACGCTGGCTAAGGAGCTAGCAAAGCATGGATATACTCTTACCACAGGATTACCCCATGAAATGACATTCAAGAAAAATAGTGGAAGCGCTAATTTAAAGGACAGTTCATTGGTAGAACTCCTGGGCCTTACTAGTACCACGATAAATAGCGGCAGTACATATGATGTAAAATGGAAAGTCGCATCCTCTTACGAAGTTTATTGCGACTTGGTCAATAGTTACAGCAATGGAGAAAGGTCTTCTCTTATGTCCAAGTTTCTGCCCAAAGGTAATCCATTTGACCCAGTAGAATACACTCCCATTTCTTTGGAATATGATTTGTCTAATTTGGTAGAAAGCATAAACATCACCATTAAAGTGGACGGAAAGACGGTGGATTTCAACGGACGCAAGATCAATCTTGTTTTGGAATTCATATAATGGGCCGCCTGGAGGACAAACTCAAAAGGATTTACTATGGACCCGAAGGCTATTGGAAAGGAGCATCAGCTATTAAGAAACTCGCGACCGCGGCCAGGGTATCAGAAGAAACGGCTAAGAACTGGTTAAAAAAACAAACCCTCTGGCAGGTCTATCTTCCCGTGCCTAAGTACATTCCCAGACCCAGCTTTACCGTAAATACCCCTAATGAAGTTCATCAGGCGGATTTGCTTTTCTTACCACATGACAAGGTGAGAAAGAAGACCTATAGATACGCTTTGACCGTAGTTGATATCGCAAGCAGATACAAGGACGCCGAACCCATAACCAGCAAGGATTCTGGGGAAGTCGCAGAAGCCCTAGGTAGGATTTATAAGCGCGTTTTGAAATGGCCTAAGCTGCTGCAAGTGGATGCGGGGACAGAGTTCATGGGCGTGGTTACCAAAACCCTGAAAGACCACGACACCAAAATTAGGAGAGCCGAAGCTGAGTACCACAGGGGTCAGAGCATTGTTGAAAGATTTAATAAGACCCTGGCTGAGCGCCTCTTTGGATACCAGTATTGGAAAGAGCTGGAAGATCCCTCCAAACGCAACAGGGAATGGACACAGCGGCTCCCCCAGGTCGTCGCGGCTTTGAACAACGAGGCGGCCAGGGCTACGGGAATGAAACCCAAGGATGCCATAAAAAAGAAACACGTGGAACACAAGTCCTACGTCAGAAGTTCGAGGGCGGTCGGACTGAAGGAAAAAAAGCTACCCCGCAACATAGTGGTCAGATACCTCTATCAGCCGGGGGAACTCGAAGGTGGCAGTAAGAGAGCAACGGATCCTAACTGGTCTTTGGAAACGTATGAGATTTCGAAGTCCGTCACCAAGGAAGGGCAACCTGTGTTGTATTACCTAAATGGCCCAAGTCGCGGATTTGTCAAGGAAGAGCTGCTCATAGTCCCCAAAGACTCAGAGTAGCGCAGCACCACGCGCCCGATTACACTCTAGGCATGTCAGCCTTACGTTGCCTCTGCAATGCCCGCGTTTATTATTTATGCGATCCACGGAGAACTGCTGATCGTCATTTGGGTCAAACCTCCATAGTAGTGGTATGTTACACTTGGCACACCTTGCCCCTTTCTTATAGACGTCGTCCACGCATAAGTCAAAGACATGACCCTTCTCTTCGTCGTGTCTTTTGTAGCGAAGGAGTTTCTTAGCAATGTTCTCTTTGGCTACGTCCTCTGGCGTCTTATCGTAACGCAGTTGCGGCCCCCAGGCTCTCTTTAACTGTTTGGCATACTCCACACGGCTTACGGCAGTGTAGATAAGGTTGCTCCAACACAGCCGCTGGTCTATGATCCATAAGGTTTCTTTTATGGTAAGCCCTTGCGCGCTGTGGACTGTCATGCAATAGCCCAAGCGCCAATCTGGATGGGAGGTTATTTTTTCCACCTTTTCTATGGGTACCCAGGCTTTATCGTGCGTTACCGCGTTCTGCAGTTGCACGTCGGTACCCGGCACCCACACATCACGCTTCTGCATGCGGGTATCGCGAGGCTTATAGCAAACGGGCACCAAATGGCCCGGAAATCTTTCGCGGTGCACTTTTAATAGATCTTTCTGTATTCGCGATTGTGCTGCGCGCTTACTGCTCAACACCAAGTCCGCTGGATGCCACGCGGTAAGGAAGTCCTCGTAAGACTTCGCTCGTACATGCTTACGCAGCGTCTTGTTTTGCTCGGCGTCACTGAGGCCCCTTAATGCCGCCTTTAAGTTTCTCACTTGATCCTTGCTGCGGTAGTCGGCATTGATTTCCTCCGCGTGGTCTACCATCTTCTTCAACCATTTATGGGGCATTTCTCCGCAAATGGGAGGAGGTTGGCATGGATCTCCAGCAAATATCACTTGACACTTCCCACGGAGGAAGTCTACAAATTCCTGCAGGATTTCTAATGGCACGGTGCAAATCTCATCCCATAATATAACCGACGGTATGTCGCGTATTGCTTCCGGCACCCACTTTTGACCATTCCAGCGAAAGAAGCTGTGGTACGTTTGCGCGTCGTGGCCCATCTCCGTCAATTCTCGTTCCAGACGGTGCGTCGGCGTTAACACCTTCACGCTGGGGAATAACTCCAAAACCCTGGTGGTCTTACCGCTGCCTCCGGGCCCATAAAGGTACGAAAAGCGTTGGTAAGAAATGGGGTCCACAACGGACGGCAATGGCTCCACGGTGGGGGTTATGGCACCTTTCGTATGTTTCCCGTGGTATTCCACACGTTCTCTCCAGGCTTTTATCTCTTCATTTTTTACGCGCCATTGACCACTTTCCGCGAGTTCATCGGCCGTGTAGAACTCCCGCATTCTTTCTAACACTTCGGGCTTCACATAGAGGGAATCCGTGGCCACGCGTGGGATATCCTCTTTGTCAAAACGCAACAGCATCGCAAGGAGATTGATATGCGCATATGCAAGCATGCTCGCCCGGAGATGGTAATATTGCGGGCGATGATCTTGGTAATAACACAACGCATTCCATTGTCGTTCACCTTGGCCTTCTATGAAATAATTCCACTTTTCTACGGACACCATTGATCCTTGTTCATGCGCGCGTTTTACGAGGAAGCTCAACTCTCCGTCATCGGTTATCAAACGCCGCTGCATGTGCTTTTCTCCTTCTTTTGCACCCTGGGTGAACTTTCCTATGACGATCCTAGCAGTGGGGTTATGCTCCGGTAACCATTGCGTGAAGGCGGAGTGACACAATATGGCTTCATGCGCCGTGTACGTGAGCAGCCCGCGTTCTTCGAGAAACTTCAACAAGGGTATGGGAATCCATTCTTTCTCCTGTAGGTGCTTCCCATACCACGCGTAAATTATCGGATGTAAGCCCTTTGCTAACTTCCACGTGGTCAACCGCACAAACCCCGTGGCTGGGGCGTCGTATTTACCGGGCAAAGACACACGAAAGAACTGCGAATCTGGATGCCCGTAGCGGTCGTAATACTCCTTACAATCCCCGAGGCCTTTAAAACTGGCGGGGTAACAATGTTTCATGTCCAGGGATACGTATTCGTTCTCGTCATACTCCATGTTCCATAAACCTCCATGACCATGCTCTACGCAGGCTTTGGCTATGTCGGCGAATTCCTTAGGCGTGGACTTCCAGCCGTTTCTTTTCTTCGCGGCTAGAAAGTCCAAACTACGAGAGCTAAGGACCTCGTCTGCAAAGTCTTCCCCTAAGGTCTCACAAGCACTTTGAATGCGTTGGTGTTCTACTAGAGGCCTGTAGAGGGTACCATCCTGCGTCATAAACTGACTTCCTTCCGCGTCCATTAACCAAACGGAATTCTCGTGGACCAATTCTGCCAACGGCGACATCTTATAAACCTTAGTTTCCTTCTTTTTGGGAAACCTAAGTTCTCGCCAAGCGTGTCCATTGTGTTGATAGATGACAATGGGGGCACCTCTACCTCCATATTTTTTCGTCCCTTCGTAAATGCAACCGTCCGTGATGTCCTTCACGTGTATGCGGCGTTCTAAGGCCGTCTCTAACTTCTTGATGTTCTCAATAGAGCCTCCAGTCTTATAAGTGTCATTTTCCCATTTCCTGATGGCTTCTCTCCTCTTGGGCGTAAGCTTACCGCCACGAGAGGAATCTTCGAAGAACTCTCTTACCAACTTCCCGACACAATTACCCGGATGTCGCATTGGTCGCAACTTCTTAACATCCGGCTCCTTAATCTCGTACGCGCCGTAAATGACCACGGTAACCGGGTAAGCGACCTCATAGAAGAGCATGTCAATTCCCTCCAATGCCCCTGGTCTCGTATGCTTATTCAAGACGAACAAACTCTGCTTGCCAGACGCCCTGATGGGATTACGGCCCTTTTCTATCACCCACTCGCCGTCCAAATACTTCACGAACGTCAACTCCAAACGGTAGTCGCCGTCCGGCATTCTATTGATTATCCTTTCAGCCATCTCGCGATTCATCGTCTTGTCTGTATTCCCCTCCATGAATGTCGCAAAGACGAAATCCGCATCTGAGTTATCCATCACCTGATTTCCCAACCTGCGCACAGTTTCGTTTTGAATGTCGTTGACGGATGCCATGTATATCTAAAGAATATCTTTCCCTCCATTTGCGACCCCAACAGAGCAGCAGTTAGGCACCTTTCGCGCTGCCGGCGGATCACGCAAGACCCCCTGTTCCGCGGGTTACCGACCTCCAAAAACCCACCCCCCCCTGGCGTTTTTCGACTTGTGATTTTTGGCAATGCCGGCGCTTCGCGAGTCCACCTAACTGCTGCTGAGACATATTCGCACGTTTTATACAATTATTTTGGTCTGAACGAGTGACAGTCACTTAACACCTTCTTTCGGACCGTGTCTTTATGATTGTCAAAAAAACAACAACAACAACAAAAACCAGGGTGCATGCTACATTCTCGTTACAAAATTCAAGGACTTTTCAAGCACTTTTCAAGCACAAAAATTCGATTTTCAAGGACAAAGTTTTTTGTATTAGAACGTGGTTTAAACATTGATTCAATGTTAAAGTGCAGCTAATTCAGCCGGGGCCACGTCCACCAATAAAAAACGATCATGACACGCAACCAACCAGTAAACAAGCAACCAGAAACTCTTCAATCAATTTTAATCGTTATTTATTTTAAAAGGAAAGTTAGAAATAACATTAAGTTTGCATAAAATTCAAGGAGTATTCCAGGAGTTTTGGCGTTTTCCCCTATTTTCAAGAGCTTTTCAAGCGCCCTTAAGGGCGTGTTTTCAATTCAAGGACTTTTCAAGGATTTCAAGGAGTAGCACGAACCCTGTAATAGAATTCCAAAAAGGTTATTAAAATTACCTAGTAGCTTTCTATGCTTTTCTTGTAATTTGAGCAATTCATCATCACTGAAAAAATGAAGTTAGATAATTGATTCATTAATGAGGACTTTTCTCAAATTTGATTTGTTGTTTTATTGATAATTGAAGCAGCACGTTCTTCTTGATCGACAAAGAAATGTATGGGATCCTAAACAACAATAAAAAATTATAATAACAACTCTTAATAAAAATACGCAGGTGATTATAGAAAATCTCGCGCGCTGATTGGTCAAGAAACTCACACTATCACACGATAATCACCTTCAGCGAAATTCCGAAATGGCAACCAGCCGCTTTGTTGCTGTTACCGGAAAAAAATGCATTTTCTCTTGTTTTTTTCCTTTTTTTGAAAGAATCACCTGTGTATTTATACTAAAACAATTATTTGCCTCAGGCTCAGTGATTATTGGAAGACTCGCGTCTCGGTAAATATTCCCCGATTCTTCGTTTGCATTAGACGTCATAGCCGCCATGTTAAAATTACACAAAAGATTTTTTAATGAATTCTTTTGTTATATCTTCCAACATGGCGGACATCCCTTTTGCTTATTGTGCTCTCTTGGGATTGATTGCAAACCAAGAATAATCACTTCGCCTTCGGCGAATAATTGTTAAATATATAAAGTTGCCGATACACGCTGCACTTTTTTCTCGCGCTGGCAATGCACACTTAATTTTTTCCGTTGCATTGCCAGCGCGAGGCGCCAACGATTTCTCACAACGCACAGAATATTGCAGAAAATCAACAAGTTTGAGCTTTTCTCTGCAACCCTTTCGGAATTGTACGCCTAAAAATAGCGAAAACTGAAAATTGCAGCGTCTATCTCCCATGTTTACTCGTAATGAAATAATCCTATTCAGACTAGTCAATCAGGATTTAATACTGATTTTTACTGATTTTTACTGATTTTTACCCTTTTGATATTGTAGACGTTAAAATTTTTCGCTGCAACAAAAATGTGAAATTGCGTTACCAGCTCGAGAAAAAAATTCAGCGTGTATCATGCCCCGCGACTTTGACGGCAACGAAGTCTCGCAACACAAAAATTGTTGCAGAAAATCAATAAGTTTAAACTTTGAAAAATCTCGATGCGTTTACACCTACTGCAAGAAAGTTGTCATACGAAAATAGAACATTAGTGATTTAGTGGGATAGGAATTATATTTAAAAACAAAAGGAGATCACTGAAGCTGAACTTTTTTTTGAATCTTCGAGCGGCGAGGTAAATATTCCCCAATAATCACTGAGTCTGAGGCAAATGATTGTTTTAGTATAAATACACAGGTGATTCTTTCAAAAAAAGAAAAACAAAGAAGATAAAAGGACATTTTTCCGCTAACAGCAACAAAGCGGCTGGCCGCCATTTTGGATTTTCGCTCGAGGTGATTATCGTGTGATAGTGTGAGTTTCTTGACCAATCAGCACGCGAGATTTTCTATAATCACCTGCGTATTTTTACTAAAATATATCTATAATAAAGTGCCCTCCTTAGTCAAAAGACAGATATTACCGGAAGTGACCAGTGTTTTATGTGTGAATGTATTATATGGTCAAAATAAATTATCATAGCCGTTGGTCATTTAATTTCTACTTTTTACCTTTCCTTCTCTATTTCTTCATCAGAACTAGAGGTATACACGCTTTTTATTCCTTGCCTTGCTGTGGTCAGCCTCAAAAGTTCTGTTCGTGGAATAAAATCATTTGTAGAAATTAAGGAGCAAGTAGATTTTGTAATAGGATTTGTGCCCCCCTCCCCTCCCCCCTTTTTTGATGATGATTCCTTATGTATATATTAGATAGTTCTTGACTTAATTTAGTATATAAAGAATAACTTAAAAACGTCCAGTGTCTTTTTAGTGTGCACCCAATTTTATTACATTTTAGTAGTATAAGGAAAAGGCTATTACAACATGTTCTCCATTTTACTCCCGGTGGGGGGAGGGGTATCCCCTATATTCGCTATACGGGTACGTGCCGCCAAACAGGGTATGGTTTTGAGCGATTCTACTCTGGAACAGGGTATATAAAATCGCGCTAGCTCTGGGACAGGGCATATGAAATCACGCTCTCTCCTCTCTGGAACAGGGTATCCATTTTCACAATACCAGAACAGGGTATGATTTTCACCGATCTTGCTCTGGAACAGGGTATGAATTTCAGTGATTTTACTCTGGAAAAGGGTCAGTGTTCAGAGGGCTCAGCGGCACATCCCTACTCTAAACGGGCAGGAGTACCCCACCCCCCGGACATTTTACCCATTTTGTCATTTCAAATCTTACCTATATCGCTTCCACTGCATTCATCCTCTTCATGGTCATCAATGTAGACAATATCCTGATGAATGAACTTTTGATTTTAGTACGGCTTGTAAACCACGATGCGATAAATGTGGACATATTTTCCCATTTCAGGCCCCGTCCACACGTATCCGGAAATTTTCGAAAACGGTCTCCAGAGTGAAAATTTTCGAATACGCTCCAAATACAGATACGTGTGGACGGTCGTATCCGCAAATTTTCGAATACGCTGACGTAAACACAATTTTGCGCATGCTCAATAAGAAATACTATCCGTCAAAGGGACTAGGCACCAGCGTGCATCAGGGCGGACCAAGAAATTTCCGGATACATGTGGACAGTGAAAACGATTCGAAAACGATTCGAATAAAATTTGAAAAAAAATTTGCGGATACAGAAATTTCCGGATACGTGTGGACGGGGCCTCAGACCATGTGCCATTCTCTTGAGAATAAGGTTCTTTGTTTGAGTTGTATCCATATTCATGTGTCTTCTCATGTGCAACCGAGCGCAACCATTAAACAAAGAAATAATACTCCAGAGAATGAAACGTGGTCTGACGTACTTTTGCAACACTTTTATATTTGCACATGATTTTTGTACTAAACTTAAAGAACACAAAGTGCAGTTGGTGTCTGGAAGTTGGTGTCTATTAAGAAGTAAGTTGACTATCAAAAAACTACTACTTACAGATTCACTGTCTGAATCAAACCATTTCTTTGGCAACCGCTTGCGCTTGTTCCCAAACACTAGATGTATATTTTGAGCAACAGGAAAAATTAAGTATTTTAAACAGTTAATCGGCAAAGAAAAAAGAAAAAAAAAATGTGATAAAACAACAAACAAACCACTTTCTTTGCTTTTTTCTTTGTCGGTTGGTCCAATACGATCCTGAAAAAAGTAAAATAATGGAATGTAATGTCTGTCCAAATGTTCCAATTAACAACTTTATGAGGGTTTCAAGAGCTTTGTTGTAAAATAAAATAAATAAAAAATAAAAATAAATCTCTTATTTAAGTGTCTAGTTGTCTAGCGCTTTTCGCACTAACTCACCTTTTCGGCCCACTGGTCTATCATACTATCACTAATGCTACATTACCCTGTCAGTATTGTTCTCCTGATAAGTAGCTTGGATTGTGTGTTACGGTCACCAAAAAGTTCGGACATCGTTCTCAGATTCCCATACAAATTCACTGAGTTTAAAGATTTCTTTAGTTAGCTCTCTTAACAGCAGAAAGAAAAGCTTCAATCAAGCTAGAAAAATGATTATTTACTTGTATTTAGAGAACTAATTAAACATTAACCCAGTAAATAGTTCATTTAGAGTCAGCATATTTGTACGGAAATTCGAGGACAACCGAACTTTTTGGTAACTGTAACACAGTCTAAAACGATTTATACCCTGTGACGGCTAGCGCCGAAAAGGTGAATAGGAGGTTTGCATGATGGCGTCATTTGACTCCCACTACCAAGATGCTTCGCGAATTTTCGTTCTTATTTAAATTTGTATTTCCTCGTGAGAATAGTAAGACAATTGGTGGTAATTAACTGAACAAAAGAAAGTGTGCAAGGGGGTCTGGTAGTAGATGTCAATGACGCCATCAGGTAAACGTCCTATTGGGGACACTTTTCACTCATACACACTACGGCTACATTCAATATTCTATGCACACAACGCTCAACTCACATTAGTGTTGATTATTACGGAGGGAGGAAACCGGAGAACCCGGAGAAAACCCTCGTAGCATAGAAGAGAACAACACATTAAACAAACTCAATTTACATGTGGCGACCGCAGGGCTCGAACCAGCGACCCGACCCGTTGAACTCACAGCGGTGAAAGACACGTTAGCTGCAAACGCAACCCACGCTACCCAAAAAATAATTTCTGCAACTCTGTGGATTCATAATGCAAAAGCTGTGATGAAAAAAGAGTTGATAAAGAACAAACGAGAGGCAGTGTATAAGCATCGCAGTGCCCCGGGGAGGGGGGGGGGGGGGTACTCCCATACATGGACTATACGGGGATGATCCGCTGAACAGGGTATGGTTTTTCGAGCTTCTTGTCATAAACAGGGTATTCAATTTCACTCAAGGTCCAAGTTCTTCCTGAGTTTCTTGTCATATTCAGGGTTTCTACTTTTGTATTGACTGCAACTGGTTATTATGGTCGTCAAAAAATTATACGCGAGATGACATGATAATTGAAACGGGAACTCAGTGCAATTAATTATATCTTTTGTCATAAACAGGGTCTACAAATTTGAGTTTTTTTATCATAAACAGGGCACCCCTTTCAGAATCCCCGCGGCTTTCCACACCACCATACATTTCTTTGTTGGAATTTATTAAATTCATGTTCTGTGATTTTTGACTTCAACTTTTTTGGCTCCCTTAGATAGTTTATTAAATTACTATTTTTTGCTTTGATTTTATTAGTTGGACCTAATAACATTTCTTATTTTTATCAAAAAATATTTTGTTGCTAAAAATATTTCCCTTTATCTCAAATGCGGGATACCTGTGCCAGTAAAAACCGAAACTGAAACCTTAGTTTCTATGACAACAAGGGAAGCTATTATTTAAATAGAGCCGGAAGTACCATATAAGGGAAGCAGTAGGCGGACTTTATGATCACGTGGTACATTGGGCGCCAAGAATTTGAATCTAAAATCCTGCCTTCTGATTGGTCGAAATTGAAGGAAATCTTTCGATGACGTCACGCTGTGCTCCGTCGATGAAAACGCGACCAAAAGAGATTCAAGAGAAAGAGTTTTCAGGTAAGATTTCTACTTTAAATCCTAAGATATTTTAGCCATCCTTAGCTCCAGAATTATTTTGGTTCCACCATAAGATTTTTAGATGCCTATATGATAATGCTGTGTGTTCATTTTGAAATCTAATCTAAATTTTATCGCTGGAAGTGGTAATGTTTGTGTGGTATTTCTCTGTGACTTCACGGTATCTTATTGTTTTTGAGTAAATATCGCTTTAAAACTGTCTTTCTTAAATCGATTTTATTCGCAGAGTCATAGAAAAGTGTCATTCCATAAGGAATGACCTAGATTTCTTTGAAAAAATTGAAAATTCTATCGATTTAACGAGTGTTTACGACCAAAGATGACTATGTCAATCCATGTTTGGAAGTCATTACATGAACTGAGAAGAATGTATGTTTAAAGCTAAAAAACTCACATTTATGACCTCTTAATGTTTAAATAAGCAATGTGGACTCTTAAAAGACTCTTAAGTAACTTGTATGGAGTGTTTTTCGTTTGCAAAATGCGTTCAATTTGGTTAAATTCTGCAGAAACAACGTCGTACCATAGAATCTTAATCTATTTCCTGTCGAAGTAAACACAAACGTTCGCGCCCATAATCAAAACACCAAAATCCTTTCCTTTTGAGATTCTCTCTAAGAATATGAAATAACTGTTCAAAGATTAAATACTCTTTCTTCTTAGCTATATTTTTTCGAATTTTTGTTTTGTTTTGGCATGGTTTAATTGAGTTGTTTTTGTGTTATGTGACGTGCAAGATTCGTTCTAAGGACCAGTCATGCAAATATATTTGTAGACTCTTTTCATACTCATTGGATGTGATCAACACCCACGCTTATCCCTCGTATTCCACAAAAAAGCTATCATGTCTGTCCAAGTCTTTGCTACTTCGATAAAGTCTACATCTCAATAACTTTTTTACTATCAAAATTGATTCGTAAATGTCACTGAATTTGTACATTTGAAATTTCCCTTACATAACAGATCTTTAAAAAATTTATATTTACAATAAAAAATTTTTCTTTGTAACTGTACCTTTCCAAAATATTTTGTTGTTTATTAAGGTTTCATTTGAATTTCTAATGCATTGTATTTATAATAAATCTGAACTATCTGAAGGGATTTTAATTTTAGATCCCCCAGTACAACCTGGAATGGTAAAACACTTTGTAATTTTCAGATGTAAAGTATTGGTGTTCTTGTTCATCATTATCGATTCAAAATTATTTAAGAACTTTTCATTCTGAAGCTTCGCTAAAATGCCTGAGCGATGTTTGTAAATTTCAATATTACCCATGTTTGCATTAAAGTGCGAACACCAGACATCAAGATATGTCCTAACTGGCTCCTAAAACTTGTTTGTTTGTTGGTTAAAAACTAAATGTTTGTCAATTTCAAACAGGACTGCCTTTAACGTTGACTTTTTAGCTTACAAGTTTCTGGAGCCGGTTAGAACATGTTTTGATGTCTGGTGTTTGTGCCTAGATGCAAACAACGGTATTGTATTAAGTAAACTGCTAAATTTTTGCAAATTTACCAATATAGCCATGTTTCTATATAAAACAAACTCAGTAGTTGTATCTGACATTCAAAAATGCTAAAGGTGTTGATAGATGACTTTTGATTGACAACACATTTCAATAGGCAGCTCAAGATCATGAAGTTTCCATAAGAGTAATCATGAGAAGTATGAGTGGCGTAGAGGTGAAAGAGTTCGCCCCTCATCAATGTAACCCGGGTGTTCGAGTCCCACCAGTTTTGGTGTCATATATGAGTAGAGTTGTTTGTTGGTTCTCCCCTGTACTTTAAGGGTTTTCCTCCCTTGGCAATAATCAACTTCTAAATTCCAATTTGAATTTCAGTGGATAAACAGCCACTCTGTAGAAATGCCACAGCTAAATCCTATTTATTTTATTTTTATTTAATCCAACATGCCCTATGGCAAATTTGTGTATATTACTAGCACTTTTCAGATGTTGGGTTTCCTGTGCTTTATTATGCTTGTTGACATTCAAAGGTTCCGTACAAATTTTGAACTTCAATAGCGCAAAACCTCAAAAATCTAGATTTGACTATACTTTTCTTTATAAATTTTCTTTACCCAACAGGGCCCAGTTGTATGAAGAGTGGATAGCGCTATCCGGTGGATAAATCCTTATCCATTGGATAAGTCAGTGCTGTTATCCAGTATATTTATCCACTGGATAAGATTTATCCATTGGATAGCGCTATCCAGGCTTCTTACAACTGGGACCAGGGCTGGTTGTACTAAGGGCGAATAGTACTATCAGACAGATAAATTTTATATAGTGGATAAATTTATTGGATAACAATATCAACTTATCCAGTGGATAAGCATTTATTCGTTGGATATTGCCATCTACCCTTTGTACGACTGGGCCCATGTAATCGGAAATCTTTTGTCAAAGTTTGAAAAACATGGAATTTTTGGAATTTCTTTGTAGAAAAAGCAGTGTTTGTCGTTGTTGTTGTTGTATAATTGCAATTTACTGAATTCTGATCATATTCTCAAATTTTTTTTAGATGTTTAAAATAATTTTTAAATTAAATGTCATGAAAAATTTCTTGGTAGCTTTTTTTAATTTTTGAGTTTTGAATTTATGTGTACGAAACTTGGTCTTTGCCATTTTTCTTTTGAAAACTTGTCAATATAGTTATATTCAAGATTCAGTATCTTGAAAAAAGGTCAAAACACACCATTTTACCTTTCCATTTTTGGAATAAGTGCTTCTACACATCACATATCCATGAATTAGAAACTGGTACAGGGCTCAGAATACCAGAAAAAATTGGCCTGCCACTGTTTTTTATGTTTGACTGGTGAAACAAATTTTGACCTGCCATTTATTTTTATGGCATGACGCATGAAATGGACAAGACTACCGGCAAAATTAATTTATGCTATTTTTAGACTTCTGAATCAATTTTCTGAGCAGACATTTATTTTGTCAGAGTATTAAAATCGAAAAAGTTATGAACGTACACGTTTCTGCATCCACAAATTAAACGGAGGGTTTTAAAGTGGAGAGCTTAAGTTGAAGGACACTCTTTTAACCAGTAATATTTTATGAAGGAGATTCATTTTTGAATAGGAACAATCACCAGATAAAAAAACAGTGTAAGAAGATGTCCAGTAAATGTCGCCTGCAATTGTATAATCCATTTGACAGTTCATTATAATTTTCGCCAGTCAAACTTTAAATTTGGCCATTGGAAGGCTGCTATTTTGAGCCCTGTAGTACATGCTTGTTGCACTAATTTGATATGTTTTTAGCAGAAAATACATAAACCATTCATTTTATATTTAATGCCATTTTTCCTATTGTTAACAATATAAGCTTAAACTTCACCTTCCTACTAATATCAAGGTGTCCCATTTATTTCTGTTTGTTTTGTCACTGATGTTTTTTCAAGGGGGTAAGGTTATGTGACCTGTTTATAATAATTAAATTTCTATAGGGCTATATACATTAACCCTATAGCGCTTAACAACTAGGAAAATAATAATGATAAATATATACAAATAAAATTTTATTAAAAAAACCTAAGAAGGTGAAAAATTATAAACTATATTAGTAGCATATTATATAAAAAATGTTCAGTCCATCTGTAACACTTAACGTATGCAACAATCACTACAAATTTGAAATAGAAATATTACAACTTGTAAGCATCGCGGAACAGAAATGTTTTTAAGAGATTTTTAAAGTGATCAAAATTAGTACATGTTTTAATTTCTCTTGGTAAAGTGTTCCATAGACTGGCTGTTAGTGCAAGTTGTCTTCATGAAACTAGTACAGATTGTTTGCTAAAGACTTGTTCCAAGGCAATCTCTTTGAGACTCACAGAGTAATGAGCTAAGCAAGTGAAAACAAGAGCTAAGCAAGTGAAAAATGAGCGATACTTGAAGTCATGAGAGATCAAGTTGTTCCTCTTGCAGAACTTTTGTTTGCATTCTATACCAAAAATTGCATGTATTATTGTAGCTTTTATTTCATTTTGTGCCAATAATGGTGTGTATTATTATGTCATATTTGTGTTTAATCATTTTACCTCTGCTAACAAATCTGATTTGGTCAAAATTATTATGATTACTAAAGTATCATATTTGAATATTTTACCTCTACAGAATCATATGTAACGGTGACCTCAGCTAATATCTCTGATGTGGTCCATGTACAAGAGATGAAGAGAGGTAGACCAGACGAGCATGAGGGAGTATTTGGTCGGGGCCGTAGCTTCCAGCAAGTTCTAGCTCCGGCACCAGGAGGAATTCCTTCATTTGAAAATGTTCAAGATAGTATTGCAAGCTCTTTAACTCAGTTTGGTACCCCCCAAATGGCAACACAAGGGTTCCAGTAAGTATCTTCTTATTAAAAAAATGCCTTAGTATAATGATTTTTGCAGGTAGAAAGTCTTTTATGTGTCTGTCCTCTTATTGACGAGAAATTTCGTCATCACATTTCCAAAGTAGCGTGGATTCACGAGCCGTAGCCGAGTGGATCCGCATACTACTTTGTGATGACAAAATTTATCATCAATAAGAGGACAGACACATAAAAAACTGATGTCTATTTGTTTTTTACAATAACGAAAAACGATTTAGTGATCAAAACAAGCAACGGAAAGAGTGCGCGCTCGTTGACATCAGCTTATCAGTCTGTCCTCTTATTGATGATTAAAAATAACCAGTCAGCGCGCAAGAAATTTGTAAGTTATTGTAAAATGTTCTTTGTGGTATTCAGTTCCCTACACTGACACTGTATTCTTTTTTAAAGTAAACAATAATTTTAAAGTGTATATCAAGGAAAATATTTTTCTTTCAAAATCACTAATGTGTGAATAGTGTAGTAGTATGGTTGCAGTATTTTTGTATGTCAAATTTTCTTTTCGGAGATATAAACATTTTAAATATGAATATGCAAATGAGATGGCATAAATTCAAGACCAATTTGTTATACAAAAATGCTTTTGTTGAAAGTACTGTATTTTTTTCATTTGCAAACCATCCTCATAACTGAAATATATGGCTTTTACACTTTTAGGTCATTTCACTTCAGAACGCTTGTCGTAAATTACACTGCAAAATGTAACCCATTCTTGAATTTACGTTATCTCATTTGCATATTGATATTTCGAATGCTTATTTCTCTGAAAAGAGAAGTCAACGTACAAAAATACTGCAACCATACCACTACACTGTTCACATATAAGTGAGTTTGAAAATAATTTTTTTTCCTTGATATACACTTTAAAACATTTAGAATCCTTGAAGTAAAGTTACTAAAATCATTATTATGGGCTATAAATGCACCCATATAATCTGAACCCTCGATATTTCCATTGCAGTCTATGCTTTTATCATTACACCCTTTTAACTTGTGGATACGTGAAGCAAAGAAACAATTCAAGTTAAGAGGGGCCTGAATACGCAAATGTGTCACTCGCTTACTCACTAACTAAGATGTTAGAGAATGACATGTGGTTGAAAATGGGAAAATATCCTGTTACAGCTAAAGAGTCTTATTGGTGGTTTTCATATGGAGCTGCCCTCTTGGTTGAATCTAACAAACAATATTTTACAATAACTTACAAATTTCTTGCATGCTGATTGCTTATTTTTTTATCATCAATAAGAGGACAGACAAATAAAGCTGACATCAACAAGCGTGCGCTCTTTCCGTTAGTTTTGGCAGATCCACTCGGCTTGTTGTTTTTTTGTTTTTTTTTTGGCTGTTATGTCTCGTTGCCAATAATGCAATACAACAGTGAAAGCTCATACATATTTATAGCAGTACCAGGTCACATTTGTTTTCATCTTTGTCTCTTGTCATTTTATTCTCTTGAGAATGAATATTTGTGATTTTTTTAAAGGGTACAAGCTCAGCAGGCCCAAAACCATGGCCAAGGCCACCAACAGGTAACTAGCATTATGACTAGTATAGACTGTCAGGTGTAACTAGCATTATGACTAGTATAGACTGTCAGGTGTAACTAGCATTATGACTAGTATAGACTGTCAGGCATAACTAGCATTATGACTAGTATAGACTGTCAGGTGTAACTAGCATTATGACTAGTATAGACTGTCAGGTGTAACTAGCATTATGACTAGTATAGACTGTCAGGTGTAACTAGCATTATGACTAGTATAGACTGTCAGGTGTAACTTCAATCAAACAAATTATAACAGGGTTCGTGCTACTCCTTAAACTCCTTGAAAACTCCTTGAATTTAATTTACATTTTCAAGGGCACTTGAATAGCTCTTTTAGCGAAACTCCTTGAATTTTTGCTTTGATCATTACTTGCATGGTTCTGAAATAGATCTAGTCAGAAAGATTGGAAAGTCTGAAAGGCGGACATGTGCAACCACGGTGTGAAACCTTGGCATAGTTAGCTGAACATACTCCTTGAAAATTCATTTTTGGGTCCTTGTATACTCCTTGAATAGTCCTTGAATCTTAAGTGGTTACCTCGGCACGAACCCTGTTATAACTAAATGGAATTACCACTGTTTCCAGGGTTTCAGGAGGTCCTGAAAGTCATTGAAAAGCTTTTGAAAAAAATACAAATATTTGAAAAGTCCTTAAACAGGGTTCCCAGGGGTCGGGGAAAAGTCAGGGAATTTTTTATTTAGTCAGGGAAATTGCGATTTTCACCTAAAGTCAGGAAAAAGTCAGGAAATTTTGTTTAAAGTTAACCATGAGTATCTGTGTGATACTCATACTGTTTGCAGTTTTCAGATAGACTTGATAATTCTTTGCAAATATTGAAAAAAATATTGAAGTATTTAGTATCATTTATACCGGACAGTTTAATTACACTGGGTATCCTGTGTAATATGATAAGAGTGGGGCCTAGGTAAAAGTTAGGCATGTGGCCCATGCTCACCCATGGGGCTCAACAAGGTCAGTGAAAATTGTTATTTAGTCAGGGAAAAGTCAGGAAATTTTTATTTTCAAAATGGCTGGGAACCCTGTTAAGTACTTCTTGAAAATTTAAAATGTTCTGTCGATGCTGTGAGGTTTGATGAGGAAATGATAAAATGCAGTAAAAATATAATTTGAACAAACAAATAACTTTTTTTCACAACAACAAATAAAGTTTTAAACAAATGAGGATTCAAATTTTTGCCCTTAAATACTCGTTGATTTTATTCTTGGGAGTCCAGTGCAAACCTCTTGTTTTCGTAGACCCTATTTCCACCCCCGAGCAGAATAAATTTGAATACTTTTGTTACTTGTCATGTTAGGGTCAAACACATCCACATGTCCAGGCACAAACCCAGGGACAGCAGCAGCAACAACAGTTTCAGAGGCTCAAGGTCTGTAGATATCACTCACTTTAGCCTTTGATTTACAGTACCTTTTTGTTTAGAACCTTTCACCTTTCAATTAGAACTTAAATTTGTAATTTGTTGTTTAGGTGGAAGATGCTCTTTCCTATCTGGACCAGGTGAAGCTGCAGTTTGGTAACCAACCACAAGTTTATAACCATTTCCTGGATATCATGAAAGAGTTCAAGTCTCAAAGGTCAGTATTATACTGAGAGATACAGTACAGCCCAGAAACATGGGAACATTTATCGCAAACTTAACGCTTTAGAGTTTAATTGAAATCTTTGCGTTGTGTTAAATGTTACTTCAGCCGAGTTTTTTCCGAATTTTGTCTGTTTGTCTGAATCGACCGAACAAACAGCTCGAACCGGCTAAATATTCAAACTCGAAGATAGAACCAAACAGAATCTTTGTGGAACAGATTTTTGTGGAAGAGAAAACTTAAGTCAGGATTTGCTTGCATTTTGCTCGCGAGCACGCAGTGATGGCGATGAAATCACGAACAACAATAAAGAAAGGTGCGAACAAATCGCAAGCAGATCACGGGCAATTGGTGCAATCTGCCCGCGATCTGCTCGAGATCAAATGTTCCCATGTTTTTGGGCTGTACTGTACAGTATAGGGCTTGAAATAACTTCCTATAAAATAAGTCACTGGTCATGATCACAGGCCTAATAAGTTTAAGCTTAGTCATACCTTATTTCTGGCTCAACGTTACTGGACAAAATGACTGGCATGACAAAGACTTGACCAGACAAGTTCCAATTCTGGGCGGACATTGTCTGATGTCTGGTCGTTTTTTTAAGCTCTGACAATACAGCCTAGAGGTGATTCAAGGTTCACTTGAGTTTGTTTAAAGAGCATAACACATTTATTTACCATTTTTATCTCTGGTTTCACACAAACTTTGGTCATTTTTCACTCTAAAAAAATGCAACCAAGATTTGCTTTAATTGTATTCATAAGAGGCCTCTAAATATTGAGCAGTACATTGCTTGGGATTCCAATTTGAAAAGACATAAGGTCCACTTTTAATAATCTGCTTGAGTTAGTCAGGAATGAAACCAATATTATTGTATATGGCTTCAAGAAAACTCTGAAGTAAACATCTGTTAACATCGTTAGTTATCATATCAAAGTGTGAAACCTGGTCTCTCCAAGTGCAATGCCTGTTGTCTTTATTTATCATTTCATTCTGCAAAGAACATGCGTGATATGGAAAAAAAGAACGTGCCTGATATCAGCACTTCTCATCTGCTCGCGCTGGGTACGATGGGGTTTAGAGAGAGTTCGAGCATTTATTTGCAGAAGTAAATGATAAACAACTTATCAGTAGTCCCTCGTAAAAATATACAGCCGTATCAGATGCTTAGCTGACTGATTACCCCTAAACCTCTATGTATTACCATTGCAAGGTTAAGGGTTAATGTGTTCCCTAAAACAGTCTCACAATGTATTGCAGTTCCAACTCATCCCAGTTTTTCTCAACCTCGGAATGGCTAATAGAGACAGACAGAAATACAGCCTGAGTAAAAACAGTATTATTAATACCTTGCATGTGTTATATATCCTACAGTATTGACACCCCTGGCGTTATCAGTAGGGTATCCACTCTGTTCAAAGGACACCCAGAACTAATTGTTGGCTTCAATACTTTCCTTCCACCTGGGTACAAGATAGAAGTCCATGCCCATGATCCTGGCAGTGTATCAGTCACTGCCCCAACAGGATTGACTCAGATATGCCCTGGAGTAAACCTACCCATTGAAGTGGTAAGTATTAACTTTCTTTACCTGGGTTGAAATTCACCTTTTTGACGCTAGCCATCATTAGTATAACTAGCGTTGCAGTCACCAAAAACCTGGAAGAAAACTTGTATGAATGTGCTGACTTTTAAACAAATGTATACAGGATTACTTTAGTTGGCTCTGTAAATAGAATTTTTTTTTCAAACTCAATTGAAGCTTTTCTTGCTGCTTTTTAAAGTGCCTATGACCCCAAATTCAATATTTTCAGCATGGACTCTACGAGAAGTGAATAGTCGAGTCGAGTGAATAGCATACTTGAAGTATAAGCCTTGATATCTCCAAGATGCATCACTCAAATCATATTAAAATATTTTACCATTCGACTATTTACTTCATGTAGAATCAATGCTGAAAATATTGAGTTAGGGGTCATAGGCACTTTAAGAGCTAACTAAAGAAATTGATCTAAATGTTGAAATTTTTTGGTGACCATAACACAATCCAACACCATGTATTCCTTGTGATGACGAGCGCCGAAAAGGAAAATTAGGCATTCTTTCCAGTACATGTGAATATCACCGCTGCAAAGACGTCTATTTCCTTTCCATGAAAACGATTTTTAATTCCGATTTCAATAGACCTGTTCACAGTTCCCTGCGCAATCTTGAAATGAAGCATCGAAGCGAGACGAACGGTGAGCTTGCAATGATAGAGATCTTTTTTAACAACTTGAACAGTTATTCATGTCTCTATCATTGCAAGCTCACCATTCGTCTCGCTTCGATGCAAAGGCACAGCTACGTTTCAAGATGGTGCAGGAAACTGTGAAGGGGACTATTACACAATAAAGTCACTAAACTCTTGCCAAACTAACACAGACCATGCGGTTATCGCCACAATTTCCACAGGAAGCCCAGTGGATAACAGTTTTGCTTTCTAACGACTGCCATGGGCATTAGCTACAGACTCATTCACTAGTACAGGGTTGGACCTATTCAATTGTTTTAATCATTTTTTTTCCTGGTTTTAGCAACAAATCCAAAGCAACCAAAACCAGGGATACCCATCACAATCTGCCAAACAGCAGCAGCAACAGCAGCATTCACATTCCCAACAACAAAACCAGTCAAATAATTCATCTCAACAGAATCAGGTTTGTATTGCACAGAAACATGTTACCTAATAGTGTATTCAAAATATTGAACATGATCAACCCTTCTCAAAAGTGTTGTGGATGCAAGGTTAACATGTAAATGTATAACAGGGTTCATGCTACTCCTTAAACTCCTTGAAAACTCCTTGAATTTAATTCACGTTTTTAAGGGCACTTGAAAAGCTCTTGAATACTACGATTTTAGCAAAACTCCTTGAAAACTCCTCAAGTTTTTGCTTTGATCATTACTTGCATGGTTCTGAAATAGATCTAGTCAGAAAGATTGGAAAATCTGAAAGTTGGCCATGTGCAACCACCGTGTAAAAATTGGCATATTTAGCTGAACATACTCCTTGAAAATTCATTTTTGGGTCCTTGTATACTCCTTGAATAGTCCTTGAATTTTAAGTGGTTACCTCAGCACCAACCCTGGTATAAAGATATCGCAATTTTCTCAATACAATTTGTGGCATTTTATTTTCATGTTAGCCTTGGATTCAAGACAATTTATTTTAAAAAGACATTGACAACTAGTTTATCAATTGTTTAAAGCAAGTGTGACCACTTTTTAAGAATATTTATTTTTTTGACAAGGTTTGGGACATATTGGCCATCTTTAGAACAATTTATGGAATCAAAATCAAAGTAACTTATGTGAGCTATTTGTACATTGTACATGAATTATTCAAAAATGCAACAACAAAGCTCAAGTGGTCTAATGCTCAAGTGGTATAATCGTAATATGAGATGAACTTGCTTTAATCAGTTGTCTCCAACATACAATCACATTATTGATGTACTTCTTAGATGTTTCTTTAACCAGGTATCAAGTAATCACTCAGGGCTGTAACTAGGGGGGAGCACAGTGTGCACGTGCAGCCCCCCATAAAAGCTTAAGGTTCACTCATCCATCTCCTTTTTTTTGGTTCTGCTTTCTTTTGGTTACCTTTTTTAATTTTTATTTTATTATTATTAATTTTTTTTTTTTGGTTCTGGTTTCTTAAAAGAAACGATCAATGATCCGATTTTATTCGATGTGCACCCTCCCTGTAAAAGTCGTGGTTACGGCCCTGTCAGTCAATTTTCCTTACTGTACCAGTATCTTTATTAATATATATATATATATATTCTGTTATTTCTTCAGTCTCAGCAACCTGTTGAATTCAACCATGCCATAAATTATGTCAATAAAATTAAGGTATTTGAATGAATTTTCTTCCAACTTGGAACTTCTTTTTTCTATTTCCGCATACAAAATTGTGAGATTTAATTTAAAACTCCATTTGATTTTAATAATTTGTTTGAATTTTCCATTACCATCGTTATCGCTTAAGCGTCAACACATGACACTAAAACATGTTCTCATATTCTCATGGTATTTAATTTTTACTTGGAATCAAGTCCTGAGATTTTTGATTATGTTTTTTTTAGAATCGATTCCAAGGCCAACCTGAAATTTATAAAGCTTTCTTGGAAATCCTCCACAATTACCAGAAAGAGCAGAAAAACATAAAAGAGGTCAGCTGCAAACTTCTATCACCTTTTCTATCCCCTTTCATCCATTCCCACACCCAAAAAACACCTAAGTTGTTTATTCATTTGTTGATCCATCTTTGAACCCACCCTGGCCCATCAATCCTTTCTTTTTTCCTGCTTTACGTCGATCTATCCCTCAACTTTCCCACCCGGGCCATTTCATTCATCTGTTACTCATTTCAGACAATGTGTCACTCTTGAGAATGAAAATTCAAGGGCGGATCCAGGGGGGTTGCGACCCCCCCCCCCCCCCCCCCGTCATTCCTGAGGTCAAATGGGCTTCCTGTGGTAAAAATGCGACTGGGATTCCTTTGCCCACAAAATTTACCCCTGAGACCCCCCCTTCAAAAAACCCTGGATCCGCCCTTCAAATTCTTTCTATCAGTAGAATCCATATTCAAGTGTCGTCTCATGCATGACCGTTAATCAAAAATATGATACTCTAGAGAATGTCATTCAGTCTGAAATGACAAAACATTAGGGCCAAGTGGATATGGCCTATGCTTAACACCCTTCCTTCAATCATCCCTTCCTTCCATCTATTACTTACTATCAATCACGTGACTTTTTGGAGCTGACTGGGGGGCAAAAAAGCAGTTGACTGGGGGGCAACTAACGAATGCTAAGTCAAAACATATCAAAATAAGTCCTCAAACTATTGTATTTGACTATTTTCACGACATCAGACCAGAAAACAAGAGATAAAAACAACCTGCAGGATTCTACAAGCCATCAAAAAAGAGCTATTACCGGAAGTGACGTCTATTGATAGCAACCTATTTATCCATCCCATATCATAACTCCATTTCATCATTATCTGGATTCAAGAAGTAAACCATTCTATTTGTGCTCATTACTCTAGGCCAATCTAGATACAATACAGCTTGGCTGTATAAAGTCTTATTAAATTCTTTCCCCCTACAGGCTGCAATGCAAGGAACTCCTTTGTCAGAGCAAGAGGTAATATCCTAAACAAAGTTTCAGTAATATTATAGTAATGAATTCTACCTGTTAAAAAAGTTTTACTTACTTTGAGAGAAATGACTCTCTGGGGCAGAGCTATCGAACCATCAAGCAAATCTTTATTGAAAAATGATCAGTAAACTACATTCTACATTTTTCTTTCTTTCTAGATTTACTTAAGAGAAGCAAATCTTGCTACTGAAGTAAGTAAAGGTTTTTGTCAGGCTAACCTATGAAAATGATTAATGTCTGTGGTGGTATTGTGTCTGATTGCAGAATGTGTATAGGCCGGTTAAGACGGTATGATTTTCGCCTACGACTATCGTATACAACCAAGGGTGGATCCAGGGGGCAAAGGGGGGCTGAAGCCCCCCCTTCAGCAGAAAAATACTATGCTTTTTTATTGTTTTCCGTTGTGTTGACAGAAGAAACTCAATTAGCTCCCCTAAACTCAATTAGCCCCCCACCCCAAATTTTGGCTGGATCCGCCCTTGACAACACGCTCACGGCATCCTACAACTCGAGTCATAGCATGTAAATTAAGCCTACAACCTGCCTACGACAGACGTGTGCAACACTGAAAAAAGTTGTAGGATTTTAAAACATGTTTCAAGAAGCTACAACAATCGTAGGTGTCATGACGTGAGCGCATACGATAGTTGTAGGCGAAAATCGTACCGTCTAAACCAGCGTTAAGATGTGTATTATATTGGTGATGTACATAGTGTGTGTTGTGGTTTTATATTAACTGAATATGGGTATCCAGTCTTTTTTATTCAAAGTCTCTTCAATCCAGGTCTTTTTGAACCAGGTTCAGGTCTTTTCGAACCACTTATATACACTTTCGATCCACGTATATACACTTTCGATCCACGTATGTAACTAAATCATATAACAAGTCCTATATGCTGTGTACATGCAGGGAGAAAACATTTTTTCTTGGCTAAAGACTTTATGTTGGAAGTGATTATGGGGGCTAACTTAACTTTGTAAGCAATAAAACATCAAACACAATACTTGGTTCCCTCAGTTGGTTTACTTGCTGAATTGGTTCACTTCTTCTGTGATATTTCTGTAATATTTCCGAAAGAAAACACTAAACATCTATAAAATATTTCATAACTGTATTGGATCGAATGTGTATACATGTGGAGCAAAAGTGTATATAGGTGGTTCGAAAAGACCTGGATTGAAAGACCTGGATTGAAAGACAGGTGCTCCTGCATGTTTTTAGGGTTCATGCTACTCCTTGAAATCCTTGAAAAGTCCTTGAATTGAAAACACGTTTTTAAGGGCGCTTGAAAAGCCCTTGAAAATAGGGGAAAACACCAAAACTCCTGGAATACTTCTTGAATTTAATGCAAACTTAATGTTATTTCTAACTTACCTTTTAAAATAAATAACGATTAAAATTGATTGAAGAGTTTCTGGTTGCTTGTTTACTGGTTGGTTGCGTGTCATGATCGTTTTTTATTGGTGGACGTGGCCCCGGCTGAATTAGCTGCACTGTAACATTGAATCAATAATTAAAACACGTTCTAATACGAAAAGCTTTGTCCTTGACAATCGAATTTTTGTGCTTAAAAAGTCCTTGAATTTTGTAACGAAAATGTAGCAGAAACCCTGGGTTTTGTGATGATATCTTGGGTAAAGGTTATTACAGCCATTGTCAGATATGATATAGACCCCTTGCGGCATGTTGGAATGCAGCTCGTTTGGAGGATATAACAATAACCCTTAATAGATTTACAGTTCTCATGAGATTGAAATTCTTTTGTTTCGTCCTCCAAATTGAGCTGCTTTGACATCACATGCAAGGGGTCTAGTGTATAATAAAGTGCTGTGTATTGCCATGATAATGTCAATCATGCTATGTGTTGTGTGACATCTATTCTGTTCTCAGGTCTACAAACAAGTAGCAAAGCTGTTCCAAAATCAGGAGGATCTCCTGAAAGAATTCAGCCAGTTCCTTCCTGATGCTAATGGTGCTACATCAGGAAACCAAGCAGGAATAAGAACACAGGTCAGTAATTGTGTAGTCAGTCAGTGTACCTGGTTATACCAGGAATAGTCATCTGGTGATCATGATCTTTCAACCTTGTGTAGTCAGTCAGTGTACCTGGTTATACCAGGAATAGTCATCTGGTGATCATGACCTTTCAACCTTGTGTAGTCAGTGTACCTGGTTATACCAGGAATAGTCATCTGGTGATCATGACATAATAATAATAATAAACATTATTTGTTGACCAAATATTATATCGTGACAAGTTATAGAATCAAATTTCCAACTCTAACTTCAGTAAAAAGCTTGAAATAATAAAAGAAATTGCATATTGTATATATACACATATATATATATTTTTTTTTTACTCGTGATTTACTTAGTGGCAATGACCAGGTATCATAGTATTGTTGTACTGCGTTGTTGCTGTAAACCAGATTTGCCCTACTATACAGTATCTAAACGTTTTTTTTAACTTTCATTTATTTTCATTTTATTTTTCATTCCACATTGCTTACTGTACTTCCACTAAGTTTGAGAAAGAGTATCTGGGAGCATAGTACTCGTTAAATCATACTCTGTTTGTATGTTATAGGGATTGATTGCAGCATCTGGTCGCATTCAGAGTCACATGGGTAACCAGGGACGCCATGATTATGCACCTCCATTGAAGAAACAAGCAGGTAAATAAACAACTGATTCTTATCAAACACTGCAACAACCAACTTACCCTGAAACAACCTAGGGGCTGATCTAAGTCAGGGCATGGCTAACTCACAAATCAAACGAACAACCTCTGGGCTGATCTAAGTCAGGGCACGGCTAACTCACAGATCAAACCCTGAAACAACCTCTGGGCTGATCTAAGTCAAGGCACGGCTAACTCACAAATCAAACACTTGAACAACCTCTGGGCTGATCTAAGTCAGGGCATAGCTAACTCACAGATAGAACCCTGAAACAACCTCTGGGCTGATCTAAGTCAGGGCATGGCTAACTCACAGATAGAACCCTGAAACAACCTCTGGGCTGATCTAAGTCAGGGCATGGTTCACTCACAGATAGAACCCTGAAACAACCTCTGGGCTGATCTAAGTCAGAGCAGGACTAACTCACAGATAGAACCCTGAAACAACCTCTGGGCTGATCTAAGTCAGAACACAACTAACACATCATTGTTATTGTTGTTGTTTAGTGGGATTAAATTCTTCCAAAAGAATGTCCCAGATAAGAAGGGGTTCTTCTGGATCCTCTCCATCACATGCTGTAGCCAGTAAGGTAGGTATTGTACCAGTATGTTCTTCTTCTTCCAAAACATCCTTATCATTGGCAACCTTTCCTATAATGTTGGTGGCATTACAGCACTTCTCACAATTTTCTGTCTTGACAAAAATATAGTGTTTTGGTGGGTGTCAGTCAGTGTTTCCATGGAAACCGTTTCCATGACATTCTCGGGAATCACAAAGTGATCAAGTGCATGTACCTATGGAATATCATAGAAAAGCCTTGACGTTTAACAAGTTACTTTGTCACAACAGCAAAGTGTACATTTTTGTACATGTGATTTTGTTACACACCATTAAGATAAAATCCTAAATCTCCCGGTTATTAACCCATCATAAATTATAAATGAGTTATAAGCCCACGTCTTCTAAGCTAGGCCAAAAACTTGGGCTTATAACCCGGATTTGATGGATTTCTTAGAGGGGCACTTGGATGAAAATCAATGAAAATTGGAAATGACTTGAAACTTGGTTAGACTCATCTATATGGCCCAGATAGTAGCCAAGCAACATGTTTTCTTCACAGTCAAAAGTGGTGGGAAATAATTATCAATTTTATTAAGCATCTAAATTGTGAGTAAATGACGTCATTTACTCAACCCTATTGTTCTTTTCACTTTTAACCCAAAATATCTCAATAGCAAGTGGCTCCCAGGCTAAAATTTTCATGTATCTGGTTTTGATATCATAATTAAGTCATATTATCCTCAAATACTCAAATTATTTGGACTTTCAAAAATTGGGGCGTAAAAAGTGAGTAATTTATCTAATGGTTGAATATTATTTTCCAGAAAAAGTCTCGTAGTGTAATGAAAGAAGTATCATTGGCTGAAGCAGGGAAGCATGGCACTTTCACTGAATATGCCTTCTTTGATAAAGTAAGAACAGCAAAGTAATGACAAATCAAAAAATCCTAAACTTTTATACAAAGGGCCAAGGAATGAAATATCAAAGCCTCACTTTGATCTGTCAAAATTTTGAAATGAGGAAATAATCCTTGGAGCCCAAAGTATTCTGGAAATGCAAGCCCCATCGTGTGCAATCTCTTGGGGGGGGGGGGGGGGGGGGAATAGAGAGCAGATTTACTTTGTGAAAGCCAGGATCCGAAATTAATTTTTGAGCTAAGTGGTACTTTGGACAACTATGTTCTAATTCTTAGGCGTCCAGAACAAAACTTAGCATTCCCACTTGGACGCCATTTTGTAGAGCCTGAATGACAATGGTCAGCGGTTAGCTATAATGCAGAAGATGCATTCAAATTTATCAACGGTATTCATTGGCTTCTGATGAATGCGTTATCTCGAATTTTTGAAAGTTTATCAGCTGAAAAATGAACTTTCTAGGATTTAAGCAGAAGAAATACAATTTAGAATTATATTTGGACTTTACAGACTCTTTTTTTTTATAAAAGAAAACACCTTAGCAAAAACGTAGGTCGTCAGAAGGACAACCACATTCCAAAATCTAGTCTTCATTTGCAAATTTTAGTCATCCCTGATGACTGGAGGACCGCTAATTTCAGGTCCTGAAAGCATTGTAATATTTTGCCATCCAAAAGAATATCGTGTCACATACTTTCACTTCTAGCTCACATGTTGGTTTGTTGAGTTTATTAGTACAAATTGTCTTACTACTCGGTGAGGAAATCCTAATGGGGTATGAAGGAAAATTTGCGAAGCATCTTTTACAGCCTATTGTAATAGATGGAAATGTGAATAAGATGTACTCAATAATGAAATATCAACGGTGCTGATTATTGGCTATTACCCCATAAGTATATGTAATAGGACTCCATATTGGACGAGGAAAATTCCGAGGACTTCCAAAATTGGATGAGGCCTTAGGTCGAGTCCAATTTTGCAGTCAGAGGAATTTTTCGAGTCTAATTATTTCTTGATTGGGGAGCATGAAATCCCATTACCTATTAATTATATAGCTGCCTAATTAATCCCATATCAACAAGACCTGTCCAATTAAGAAAATAATTGGACAGTTACCTATATGGGATTAATGAGAAGCTGTATAATTAGTTATTGTAACAACAGATAATTGTGATGTGCATTTGTGTAGTTTATAGAAAATGTGCAATATAAATAATAAATATTATTATCATGTATAATTGGCTTATTTGTGTTGTGTTCAGGTTCATAAAGCGCTGAAGAGCCCAGAAGTATACGACAACTTCTTGAGATGTTTAATGCTTTTTAATGATGAAGTGATTTCAAGAGCGGAGCTTGTTCAACTTGGTTCTAACTTTTTGGGGTGAGAGACCCTTTGATTTATTTTTTTTCTATTTTATTCTCTTATTCTTACTACTCTTCATACATTTTTGCTGTCTTTATGTCTGTCTGTCTGATATCCTATATGGTTTTATATTCATTCTTTTGATTCTTGGTAAGTTTTCATGGTTGTTGCTATGTGAAGAAGCAAATCTGCATTGCCTCGGCCTATCGGCCTCTTCTAATTTTGTCAGTTCTCTGAATTTTTTTCATCCAATTATTTCTAAACATGTAGTCCTATTATCTACACTAATTATTATCTCATTTTTATTCAGTACACTTTTCTTCTTCTTTCTTCACAAATAATTGCCATTTTCAATAACTTTCACTCATTCATATTGTCCTCTCATTCTTATCCAGAAAATTTCCAGAGCTTTTTTCCTGGTTTAAGGAGTTTCTGGGCTACAAGGACTCATCACCAATGGAGTCAATGACTGGGTACAAAGAAAGAACTTCAGGAGAACTAGCACATCTAGAAATAGGTACTCTATATAACTACATTCAATCAGTCTTCCTTGGTTTACCAGTACATTTCAATGAACCCTTATATGTTACTTTACCGTGGTGGGTTGGGAAATTCGTTTGGAGGTTCCCAAGTTATTTTATCCTCAATTATTCCACTATATATTTTTAGATTATTCATCATGTAAAAGATATGGTACCAGTTACAGAGCTCTACCAAAGAGCTACACCCAACCTAAATGTTCTGGCAGGTCTGATCTGTGCCGTGATGTGCTCAATGACACCTGGGTGTCATTCCCTTCCTGGTCTGAAGACACACCATTTCCAGGAACGAGAAAAACTCAGTATGAGGAATATATTTACAGGTACTAGGTTTATCAATCGAGTGTGTTTGCTTTAGTTATTCTTAAATTTTGTCTCCTGGCTAGCTTGCCCAAGTCAGGGGCACTCAATATATGCTTAAAATACTTGCTTTTGATTGGCTGTATTCTGGTATGGCATAAATCATTTGTGGAAAACTTTGAAAACACTTGATAAAAATATAAATAGAGTGCAAACAATTAATCGGTGAAACACTAATTACTAAATAGTACAAAATAGTGCTAATTAAACAATAGAAAACAATGGAATTTGCATGAAACTGTGCTATTTAGTATTACTAAAGTTTCACTGTTATATTGTTTACACTCTATTTTTCTAATTCATAAAATATGTACTGTGGTCCTTGAATACGCACCTCATTAAGTAGCAAGTTATTTGTAAAGTAAGGACTCATATAGGTTGAGCGTTATAAATAGCCTGCAATTTCATAAGCCACCTCTAGAATATGCAAACATTCTACATGAAAATAAATTTCATACAGAGCAAAAGAAGATTTCAAAATGGGAATCATTAGTCTTCGTATAACTTGAATCTCCTCGTATAACTTGAACCTAGTATATAAGAATATTATCCATTAGTCTTTCTAAAAAAACCCTTTATTTATTTAATTTACTAAATTAATTAATTCTTTTTCTTTACTCTCTTTTTTCAGATGTGAGGATGAGCGATTTGAGGTAAATAAGCTTCCTACAAAAACAGTCCAAGAATCTAGTTTGATGTTATCAAAAAGGCATTACAAGAGTTTAATGGATAGGAATAGAACTTCCCCAAATAGACTTACATTGAATCCAAGTATTTTTTTTGAATTTTTTGTATAGAAATGTCTGTGAAATATATGAAAACGATTCTTACCTGGCCTTTGATGTACGGTAGTATTTCTTTTCAAAAATGCTTTGGATTTGAAAATCCATATCTTCGGCAGCTTATGGGCAACCTGTATGAAACTTTGCTTCATTACTATTACCAATGTGACAAATATTGTTGAAAATCTTTTTTCCAATCAATCAAATATCTTATAATGTCACGCTAGTGAGATATATGTCTATTCGTTTGAGTGACAATGAGACAGTGACTCCAAGTCCAGGTTTGGACTTGATGTGTTGATACTTTTACTGTATCCCATCAAGTTCAACCCTGAGTTGAAGCCATTTTTTCGGGTCTCTCAAGTGAACCATGTTTTGTGGCATTTTTGATTTCAGCTTGATGTAGTATTAGAATCCAATGCTGCCACAGTACGGGCACTTGAAGCTGTGCAGAAAAAGATGTCAAGGTTAGATGATAAAACAATTGAAAATCCTTCCTTTCTCCTTTCCACACCATTAACGTTTGCTTTTTTTGATTCATCCATCTATCCATTCCTCCACTTGCCAATCTATTATACACCCATCAATCCCATTCACCCATCTATCCATTCCTCCACTTGCCAATCTATTATACACCCATCAATCCCATTCACCCATCCATCCATTCCTCCACTTGCCAATCTATTATACACCCATCAATCCCATTCACCCATCCATCCATTCCTCCACTTGCCAATCTATTATACACACTTCAATCCCATTCACCCATCCATCCATTTCTCCACTTGCCAATCTATTATACACCCATTTATCTCATTCACCCATCCTTCCATTCCTCCACTTGCCAATCTATTATACACCCATCAATCCCATTCACCCATCCATCCATTTCTACACTTGCAAATCTATTCATCCTTCCATTCATCCATCCATCCACATGTCTGTTTACTGATTTGACTCAATATTTTGCACACCTATTATTCAACCTAATAACCATTTCCTCTTTCATAATCATGTGATTAAGGAGGCTCGAAACGGTTTTTCTTAAGTGCGTATGTGTATGTGAAGGCACAAACGCTTTCCAACCTCCTTAACTTTACTAATATTGTTTGTTTTATCATTTGAATTAAAGAATGTCCCCAGAAGAACAACAAAAGTTCAGAATGGACAGCTGCCTGGGAGGAACATCAGAAGTTGTACATAAGAAAGCAATACAAAGGTATGATTAGAACAAGACACATACCATGATTAGTAATATGATTTATAAAATAACATTCTGATTGGTTTGGAGCGCGTGCTTTATGAGAGCACATTGCACGCGCACGCACGTTCCGTTGCATCACTCTTATCTAAAATAACGGTTATTGTAATTTGCATTTTATAAAAGAAATAAAAAACTTGCTTGCTGTGCTGTGTGCCGTTATAATTGGCAGAACACTCGAGAAGTGTCCAGAAGCGCTCCGCTATGCGTCATGCTTTTCCTAACACTTCTCTCGTGTTCTGCCAACCCCCACGTGCTTTATGACATAACACAGCATTATTTCTTCATTATTTTACTATGAAATGCGATAATACACTTTTCTCTAGAACAGTTAGCTTGACAAAACATAATCAATTACCACTTAGGTAATCACACAGCGTACATCTTAAGTAACCAGTAAAAAATACCATCTAGATCACAATAACTCAGTGGCTGGATTCGTCCCACTAGCAAACAGGTCATGGGTTCAACCCCTGTTTGGAGCTCAGATCTTGTTACAAGAAAAATAAGCTTAACGACATATACCACCTTGACCTTCAGAACAAACTCGAGGTCAACCAATCAATTGAGGATTCAATATCATATTTTGATTAGCCATGATTCTGCCAAGAGAATCTTTGAAATATTAAATTATTGTTCTTTACATTTATTGTAAATTCTACTAGTTGAACTCGTGATAGAATTCTAATTCATTGAACACAAGAAAACTACTACTGCACTAATGTTGCATTCCCGTTATTGAAAGAGAAAATCTGGAAAACCTTATCAAAACTCTTGAGGAAGAGAGTGAATAACATGCTTAACGAACTAAGCCTGAAGGGGGTTGAGAAAAGGGCTGACTTGTAACTCCTTCATGTCTATAGTAGACTTAGTTTGTTTGCTATTTGTTGTTGTAGAATATATGGAGACAAAGCCCCTGATATTATTGATGGCTTAAAGAAAACTCCAGCTGTGGCTGTTCCTCTTGTTCTTAAAAGGTTAGTATACTAACAGACAATCCTATGTCCAGATTGACTTGTGTGGCTTGACTGATTGACACGAGTAACTTGATTGACTGACATGAGTGACTGACTGACTTTATTGATTGATATGAGTGACTGACATGAGTGACTAACTAATTGACGTGAGTGACCAACTGATTGACATAAGTGACTGGCTGATTTACATGAGCAACTTGACTGACTGACTGATTGACATGGGTGACTTGATTGACATAAGTGACTGGCTGATTTACATGAGCAACTTGACTGACTGACTGATTGACATGAGTGACTTAATTGACTGACATGAGTGACTAACTAATTGATGTCAGTGACCAGCTTAATTGACATGAGTGATCGACTGAGTGACTTGATTGACTAGCATTAATGAATTGAGTGGTTGATCGGACTAACCAAGTGTCAAACTACCTAATAATTCAATTCCATTGAGTTGCAATGACAGATTGACTGATTGGTCCAATTATTGATTTCTCAGACTTAAAGCAAAAGAAGAGGAATGGCGGGAATCTCAGCGACAGTTCAACAAGATTTGGAGAGAACAAAATGAAAAATATTACCTGAAGTCCCTTGATCACCAGGGAATCACTTTCAAACAGAATGATCTCAAAGCTATGAGATCCAAGACTGTAGTTAATGAAATAGAGACTATATTTGATGAGGTAAAGGGAATCCCCCTCAACCACTTTATTATTATTATTATTATTATTATTATTATTATTATTATTATTATTTAAACATATTTGACTAAACATTTGCCCCAAAAGCTGTAAAGCTTAACAAGGGGGCTCACATCCATAATATTTACAGTACAAAGGAAGAAAATTAAACTAGCAAAAGCGAAATAACATCAAGCAACATTGATTGATGAGGACTCCATGCTATTGAAGCTATCTATTTTTGATGGTTATATCCATCCAACCCATTCAATTCTTTTGTCGTTTGCATTTGGACAGAAACAAGAGCAAGCTGCAGAAGGGAATGGAGATGCTAGTGGTCCACATGTCATATTTACGTATCAGGTAAACATTTTATATTGATAGTTATAGTGCAAATGGGAAAACTGTGGGCGCCTAGAAATAATACTAGGAATATTCTATTCTTCTTTGACCAATCAGAATTGACTTTCTAACCACAAGATAACGGAAAGATAACAATAACGCTTCTGTAATTTATTGGCTGATTAACATTCTTAAAATATTTCTAGGTGCCCATGGTTTTTTGATACACACTGATGTTAATCACTTTTTTAAGTGATTAAAAAAATAACAGACCTAATCCACTGTTTTCCCACTTCAGATCACGTGTCATTGCCTTGAATGGTGTATAACGAACATTGTTTATTGTGTGGTTATGTTTTTTAGGATAAGTCCATCTTGGATGATGCAGCAGGTCTGATAGTACATCATGTCAAGAGACAGACGAGCATACACAAAGAAGAAAAAGCAAAGATTAAACTCCTTTTACACTGCTTTTTACCTGATCTTCTTTTTGCTCCAAGGTAAGCTGTGCTAAATACTTGCTAACAAAGTAAATCTATACCTTATTTACAGCATGACACACAAAAGTATGATAAAGTATTAAAAAAGAGTGATATAATATTCAAATTCTTTTATGCACAGGGTTTTCTACATTAAACCCAAGCATTTTTAACAATATTTTTATCTAGTAAAATTATTAAAGTTATTATTAATCACTTGTATACTTGAGTTTTCAAGGTTTATACTCCCAATATGTTAATGACGTGACATCAAAGGAGGCATTTCAGTTTATCTGCCATCACATGGAAATCGAAACACTGATTACTATGAGAATTTTTTTGCTAGAACCTTTCTTGAAATCCAAAGTAAGACAATAATGTTTTATACAGGGTATTTTACTGCCCCAGAGAAGTTTTGTATAATTAATCATGCCTATAATGACATCACATCATTAACATATTGGAAGTATAAACCTTAATATCTGCAAGATTCATCACTCAAACCATATTAAAATATTTTACTATTTAACCATTTGCTTCATTTCAAATCAGTGCTAAAAATATTGAATTAGGTGTCATAGGCACTTTAACAGACTTTTTGTGCTTTTAGGTTTTTTTGGCCAAAATATAAAAATTCTCAATTCTAACTCCAAGGTTGTGCTTCATATTCCAATCTAAAAGGAATTTATGTCGTTCTGCTATAAATATATTACATTTAGAAGTGATACTCGCAGACAACATTTAAAAATATATATGATAATGTAGGTGTAGATGTACATATATGGGTAAATTGTCTGACATTTGCTTAACTTTTAGTTTGATATTGGTTTGAGAAGCCACATGAAAGAGCGTTTCATTCAATATTCATTATTTATTATATAGATATCAATGAAATACCAGGTTTTCTCTAGTGTCGAAAGCTTGATATCTTTCACCAGTGGAAGATACCATATCTTTCACAGGTGAAGATATTGCAGTTGACATAGTAACGTATTTTTCAAAGAATCGGCTTGCTATCTTAATAAAGAATTTTTGAGCTTTTGTTTTATTTAAGTTTCATCGATATCTATATAATAAGCAGAACATTACATGGCCGCTTGGAGATACGAATTTTATCTTCTTGTGTTCAATTTAGATATCTCACTCGTTCACTGCGCTCAGTCTTGAGATATCAATTGAACACGAGAAGATAAAATTCGTATCTCCGCGTGCACATGTAATATCCTCTATACAATTCATGATGAAATATCTTCAAGTTGTTAATTTGAAATCTGAATTTGAATTTATACCAAATAAGTCGTCAATAAGGGATGGCTAAGGTGATTTGTCTTTTTATTAGGGGAGATGTAAGTGATGATGAGGAGTCTGTTAAAGAGATGAATGGACCAGGTAAAAATGATTTGACTAAGCTGCATACTTGTTGCTTTTTGCTTGGTCTAATATTGTGGGCTGCCTGTGGTGTAGTAAAACCTGCTCTAGCACAGGTAACCCAAATATAGAAAATCTTGACATTTATAAATTACCAAAGACATATAAAAAGGATATGGTTTCTGTTAATGTGTTTCAAAAAGTTTTGTTTAGAAAAAAGTATCCAGGTGACATATACACTGCTAACACCTTGTCTTTCACTGCTGTGAGTCCAATGAGTCATGTTGCTGGTTTGACTTTCAGCAGATAATTTTCACAGCCGATCGCAGTTGATCTTAGTTTAGATGGGTTATTATTGTAACTTTAAGTAAAAATAATAAAATCGATGTGTTGTTCTCTACCTTGCCACAAGGGTTTTTCTCCTGCTTTCCTCCCTCCGTAAGAATCAACGTGTGAGTTGAACGTTGTATGCATAAAATAGTAAATGTAGTGAGTGTGAGTGATAGCAGTCCCACATCAGCGAAAGCTGCAAAAACAATCAGCCTGCTCTAACAAATAAAAGATTATTATTCTAGACTTTTGCAGTGTTCTGACTTATTCATTCTCAATGTCTAGGCAAGCCGGAACTATCCAATGGATTAGGAGAAGGAGAACCTGTAAGTTAGTATTTGCTTACTATCATGTTGCCTAGCAATCCAAGAGAATATTAGAGATGAGCATAAACCTCCTAAACTAAGAGTGAGGTGTAGTTCCAAAACACGTGAAAAGTAAGGGGTGGGAGTCTTTCACTCCCTAGCTGTCTTCCCAGGGTTGTTAGACTTGGTGCTATTGTTACTTGGTTAGATTAAACACAACATACCACCACACAGCAATTGAATGTATATAGCAATATATAGCATGACAGTGAACAATAGAGTCTTCAGGAAATCTAACCCTAGACGTCTGGGGGTAAAATGTAAGATTAGCCCATCAGATGCCCTGTTGGCTGATTATTGCCATTGAACAGTTGACATCCCACCATTACTCCACAGTGACTCAACTATTATCCCACTTACAGTTTCTAAAGAAACAATACTACCTCACAGCTGCCAGTCAGACAAAAAACAACTGTTGATTGTCTGACAGTTGGTCTGCCTTATGGCTGTGTTACACTGTAAACAAGTATTTTCAAATTCACGAGGTGTGACAGGAACTCCTGTTGATGTAGAGCAAATAATCATTTTTATGTAATATGAAATACATTTTTCTGCATCGCCCAGCTCTTTAAACGTAAATATAATTTTCATTCTAATTTTCCCACAATGTTTCATTTCCTATTCATTTATCCCCAGGATGATGCATACAATTTGTTCTTCATCAACAACAATTGGTACATATTTCTCAGATTACACCAGGTAAATCATTTACACTTTTCAAATTACACTCTAATGGTATGGTGTCTGACATTCATTCTTGGCTCTAAATATTGTTACTCATTTGTTGCTCATTCATGTGAGTGCAGTTGCCCGTTGGTTCTCTCCTGTGCTTCAAGGTTTTCCTCAAGGCTTTCTTGTTTTCCTCCCTCAGCAGAATCCAAATCTAAATTCCAATTGGAATTTCAGTGCACAAATAGCTACTTTGTGGAAGTGTCACTGCTAAATTCCATTGTGTAGTTCCAGAAATTATCCATACCCACCCCACAGAGGAATTTGGAATTTCCAAAGAGTAGGGGGGTCAGAGAAAGAACAAACTTACAGAGTTTGTATGGAAGAAAATTGGAATTTTCAGGGGGTAGGGGGATGTCTTGAAAAAATTGCTCTGTGAGGGGTATGGTTTGGAACTACACATTAGATTTTTTCATTATTTTGTCTCTTGTTACATTCAAGAAATGATATTCTAATTGAAAGCATTTTTGTAAACTAACCATTTGGGAATATCTCTTCACCGAATAAATCTGTTGCCAAATATGGTAATTGTAACTGA
The DNA here is from genome assembly GCF_029948245.1 of Actinia tenebrosa. Taxonomy (NCBI): domain Eukaryota; kingdom Metazoa; phylum Cnidaria; class Anthozoa; order Actiniaria; family Actiniidae; genus Actinia; species Actinia tenebrosa. Next base: position 8,921,798 of record NW_028292571.1, on the reverse strand, counting down.
AAAAGAGTCTATTATCCTGAGTATAAGGATCATGGTTACTTCATGTAAGCAGGGCCTTATGCTAGTGGTATTGTCTTGTTACAATCATAAATGCATGGTCCCAGTTGAACACCACTGAGCTAGATATGAAAACCTTTCAATTTTTTTAATGTAGATGTTGTGTGAGAGATTGCAAAAGATGTATCTGCAGTCAGTAGCCATAGCTGAAGGAGAAGCATCTGACAAACAGCAAAGAAAAGAAGCAACAGCTATTGCATTACGACTAAAGGCACCCAGTGAAATTGACCTTGAAGAATACTATCCAGCCTTCCTCGACATGGTCAAGAATGTTCTTGATGGTGAGTTTACAATAGACCTCCTCGGCTCTGCAGTGCTCGAGCGTAATGTTTTCCCATTTCAGACCACGTGTCATTGCGTTGATAATGATATTCTTTGTTTGAGTGGTATCCATATTCATGTGTCTTCTTATGTGCAACCGTTAAACAAAGAAATGATACTCTAGGGAATGACACGTGGTCTGAAATGGGAAATCATTACGTCAGAGACGAGGAGATCTATTTAAGGTTATTTTTTCCCTTGTGTTTCTTTGTTTGGACTTAAGAATTCACTGATCTATGGGCTTAGAAGATTGCTTTCCACCCACCCTCCCTTCCTTTCTTCCGCCCTTCCTTCCTAACTATTGTTCTTCCTTTACTTCTTCCTTTCCATCCACCCTTCCTTCCATCCATCACACTTCCTTTCCCTATTTGTTTCTTTATTTCTAATCCCTTCTTTCTATTTCCTTCAAGGGTTTTCTTTTTTGTCAGAGACTACAGACTGTAACTGATTGCCCATATTATACTTACTATATTATGTGTTTATGTGTGATAGGTAACATGGATTCAACTACTTATGAAGACACATGCCGAGAGATGTTTGGAGTGTATGCCTACATCGCATTTACAATGGACAAACTAGTGCAAAATATTGTTAGACAGGTATGGATAAGTATTGTCTTTTTAGCATTCCATTCCACCTTCTGCCTGGTCAATTTGCTTCTTTGCTGCGGGAAACAACAATTAGAAAAATGTCAAAAAATACTAACAATACATTAAAATTGATTGACTTGACTTAATATATACTTGTAACAGAGATATTACAACTTCAAACACTTGTTTGAAGAACAGATGAAACAGGCATCCAGCATAGTGCCCACTAGTTTGTTTGTTGTTTATTGAGTAGCATATGTGTCTCTCTTTACAGCTTCATACCCTTGTAACAGATAAGACAAGCATCCAGCATAGTATCCACTAGTTTGTTTGTTGTTTATTGAGTAGCATATGTGTCTCTCTTTACAGCTTCATACACTTGTAACAGATGAGACAGGCATCCAAATCACAGAGCTCTACCAACAGGAACAATCCAACAATGCTACTGGTGGTAGTTCTGCAACACAGCACCTTAGAGCTGCAGCTGAAATAGCATATCAGAGCAAAGCTGAATCAGTACTATCAAATGAGAACTGCTACAAGGCTGTGATTGTAAGTAGACAGGAATTCAAAACACTAAGAATTTATATCAGGGTTCGTGTTACTCCTTGAAATCCTTGAAAAGTCCTTGAATTGAAAACACATTTTTAAGGGCGCTTGAAAAGCCCTTCAAAATAGGGAAAACGCCAAAACTCCTGGAATACTCCTTGAATTTAATGCAAACTTGATGTTATTTCTAACTTACCTTTTGAAATACATGACGATTAAAATTGATTGAAGAGTTTTCGTATATTTCGTAAATAGCCTAGCTGAATATCTGGGTACTTCTGGTAAGAATGCGTATATTAAAGATCTATTTATCTAAGCTAGTGGCCCTGGCTGAATTAGCTGCACTTTAACATTGAATCAATGCTTAAAACACGTTCTAATACAAAAAACTTTGTCCTCAAAAATTGAATTTTTGTGCTTGAAAAGTGCTTAAAAAGTCCTTGAATTTTGTAACGAGAAAGTAGCACGAACATCAAAAAAGTCCTGTTTCTCATCTGGTATTTACTATGTACAGGTTCAGCCTCATTTTACAGCAAATCAATAGACCCTTTTTAAGTTCCAAATTACCGCTGTGTTTCTTGATTACAGACTCATTTGCTCAGGCCAAGCCTCGATTTTGTGAATAATATTCACGTTTTCCAGTCAAGGTCCGTCAAGTTTCGAAGTGTTCGTATTATTGAACTTGTGCATTCTTTACTTAACCGTTGGTATTTGCGAGTAATTAGACACTGATTCCGCTAGGCTTGGCCTGAGCAAATGAGTCTGTAATCAAGAAACACAGCGGTAATTTGGAACTTAAAAAGGGTCTATTGCAAAGTCATTCCCAATTTGGAGGGAAACAAAAGAAATCCCTTTATTTGGATTTTATTTATTTTTTAATACATATTTTGGCATCTATGTTTCATAATAAACTTTCAAAAAACTGAAAAAATTTGAAAAACCTGAAGAAATGCTCAGGAGCCAAAGGGTTAAACAAGAAATTCTGGAAAGTCGTGTGACCCCAATTTTTGCACTCTGACCCCAGGTTAGGGTTTTAGGCTAGGGCTAGTTTTAGGCATTCCTGCAAAGATTAGGCTTTAGGGAAATTGTAACTCTGATTTATTATTTTTGTTTTACAATAGTCAGGGTTTGAAGCATTCCAATACTAAACTTTATTCATTGACATCTTTCAGCACAAGGATAAGAATATATGTAAACTGAGCCTGGAGCTTCTTGACACTGGTGATACTAATTCAGAGGATCCATTAGAAGTAGAGGTAAATACCAACAATTATTTTTTTCCCGTCTGGTATCCTAAAAAATTGTGTGTTCTGATTGGCTGGTTGAGCGGGCGGTATTTTGGCAGTATCTGCACGCGCTTGCAGTCCGGTGTCCTTTGCCGCTGAACAACAAAACAGGACGATTACAAAAACAAGTAAAAAAATACAAGAAAAAAATAGATAAGTTACTTACCTTCCAATATTGGTCCGGATAGGGAAAAACTGTGCCCTCTGTCTTGAAAACGGACATCGGCCTAACGGCCTTGGTCCGTATATTCAAGACCTCCGGCACAGTTTTTCCATATCCGGACCTCCTGGCCGGTAAATAACATATACTGTATATATATTCTATGCTGGAACCTTAAATCTAGTTCTGAAGAAAGGTTAAGAATTAAGGAAAGGAGACGGCTTAGGGAAAATAGTCAGATGTGATTTTTGTACAGTGATTTTTGTACAGTGATCCTTCAACTGGATTGTTGCCCATCATTAGATAAAGATTTACATTTTCCTCTCACATGGTTGACTTAGGTCATAACGTTATGCAATAGCCCATTTGCATGATGGCATCATTTGACTACCACTACCAAAATGCTTCACAAACATTCTTACTTACTCGAATTTGTATTTCCTAATGAAAATAGTAAGACGATTGGTGCTAAATAGGGGAATAAAATAAAGTGTGCAAGGGAGTCTGTTAGTGGTAGTAAATGATACTATTATACAAGTGGCCTGTTGAATAGCTGGTTGCCTGGTAGTGGTGACTTCTGTTCGTAAAGAATCTCAGTCAACTACAATGCAATGCACCCTTATATCATTGTTTACATTGCTTAGCTACATCATTCCCAAAGCTCCTTTATGCACTGGTAGAGCAAAATTTTCTTCAAATTCCCAAAGATTTCCTCCTTTCATTTCACAGCAAGTAGGTTGAATTTTTCAGAGAGATTCTCTTTGAGACATTATGACTTTTTGGTTGTCCAACTGTTAGACATCACAACTTTCAGAATGTACCTTAGATTTGTTGCTTTTACTGAATATGTATCATTATATTATGATGGTCGTTAAAAAAATCTACCAGGGTTAACAAGACCAATGGAACTGGATTCCCACACTTACCACCATTGTGCCTGGCAGACAAATTGGCACTTTGCATTGCATTTCATTGTCTCTGGCTCACAGTACATCGTAGTTGACTGGGATTCTTTAATTCTCTTCCACAAATCTATGCAACACAGAGTTTTACAGGTTTTTAAAAGGCAACCATTAAATTCTTGTTTTTGTGTTTGTTTGTTTTGTTTGTTTGTTTGTTTTGTTTGTTTGTTTTTTATTTTATTTTATTTATATCTCATTCCAATTTCTTTTCCTTAAGAAATGGAACGATTATGTTCAGAAATATGTTGGTAGTGAGGAAGTGTCACCAGAAGTCAAAGAACATTTGCAGAAAAAGCCCTTGTTTCTACCCAGGTAAGAAACCCCCAGCTATACAGTCTTCCCCTTAACCCTGGCATTGTAATCCTATTTGCTGTGCTGTCACCCCCTTGTCCCCTGCATTGTCATACTATTTGCTGTGGTGTCACCCCCTTGTCCCCTGCATTGTCGTACTATTTGCTGTGGTGTCACCCCCTTGTCCCCTGCATTGTCGTACTATTTGCTGTGGTGTCACCCCCTTGTCCCATGCATTGTCGTACTATTTGCTGTGCTGTCGCCCCCTTGTCCCATGCATTGTCGTACTATTTGCTGTGCTGTCACCCCCTTGTCCCCTGCATTGTCATCCTATTTGCTGTGCTGTCACCCCCTTGTCCCCTGTATTGTCGTACTATTTGCTGTGCTGTCGCCCCCTTGTCCCATGCATTGTCATCCTATTTGCTGTGCTGTCGTCCCCTTGTCCCCTGCATTGTCGTACTATTTGCTGTGATGTCGCCCCTATGGCCCCAGCATTATCCTATTTGCTGTGCTGTCGCCCCTATGGCCCCTCCATTGTCATCCTATTTGCTGTGCTGTCGCCCCCATGTCCTCTGCATTGTCATACTATTTGCAGTGTTTAAAAGAGGAGAAGCTGTTGTTGTAGTAGAAGTGTCAATTTCCTTGGCCAAGCCTTGAGAGCGACTCTTGGATTCAAGTAATAAAAAGAAATTTACACTTTAAACCACATGAAATTTGACTGAGGGCTCAGCTGTATTAAAAGCTTCAGTTTAAGTGTTTTTTTCACTAACCCTACTGTTTTCAGAGTTTGACTATAACAATAATATCTTTCCAGAACGATACAAACAAAACGAACCAAACCACTTGGTAACAGTGGCCAGGAATCAACTAATGATAATGGATCTTCTACTGATGAAGCAGAAAGTGAAGTCAATAAAAGGTAAGTTAACCTATAGTTGATATGCTGTATATGATGTGATATGCCATATACTTATTTCAATAAAGTTAGTCAACAAAATCTATAAAGCTGTGATCGCTGAGAATCATGGAGAAATGTTTTATATCCAACAAGTAAAGCTTTTGACATAAACTGCAGCAGTTGAGGATGCTCAGAGGAGGTTAACTTGTAACTCGTAGAAGATCTCAAGTCCATCAACAGTTATCAAGCGGTTGAAACATGTAAAATGTATCTATCCATAATCCTTGTCATTTTCAGCTTTGTAGCTTTTCAGGTGACTAACTTTATTGAAATAAGTATATATGATGTGATATGCTGTACATGATGTGATATGCTGTATATGATGTGATATGCTGTACATGATGTGATATGCTGTACATGATGTGATATGCTGTACATGATGTGATATGCTGTACATGACGTGATATGCTGTACATGATGTGATATGCTGTACATGATGTGATATGCTGTATATGATGCGATATGCTGTACATGATGTGATATGCTGTATATGATGTGATATGCTGTATATGATGTGATATGCTGTATATGATGTGATATGCTGTATATGATGTGATATGCTGTATATGATGTGTCACAAGATAGAAATACAAGCAACTGATTCTGTTAGTAACGTAAGCATCATCTGTTCTTTAGTGATAAGGAAGAGGAGGAAGGAGATGAGATTGAAGACATGGTTGAGAACTCCATGCAATGTAAACTGAGCTTTAATTCGTACAAAATGAGATTTGTTGCTGGAAGCTGGGAATCCATGTACAGACGAGGAGCTCTAACCAAAGCCAAAGAGGTAAGGACAACATTAGTTTTGTGCCTTCACATTATGAACTAAAAAAATATATTATGGCTATAATATGACAGCAAGTAAACCCGGAAAGCCAAAGACCATAAACCAAAGATCACAATGAGCATGAAAAAATGACGTCAGACATTGCTATGACAACATCAGATCCCTTGGTATGCCATCAAAAATGTTCATTTAAAAAGTCATAACTCAGGAACTAAAGGGTGAAATTTTTTTAAAACCAGAATATTTAAACTTTGTATCATAATCTTCTTTTCGACAAAAAAAAAAAAGAAAAATTTCTGTAAGAGGGAACTATTCCAAACAAATTTTATTGATTTTTACAAATTCCCTCTTAAAAAATGTTTTCTTTTTTTGGTTTTTGGTTTGTGGTCTTTGGCTTTCCGGGTTTACTTGCTGTCATATTATAGGCATAATATTATTTTAGTTCATAATGTGAAGGGCACAAAACACTTTCCAGCCTCCTTAAGGGTAGTGTTGATGACCAGTAGAAATGCGGGCCCCTGTCGCCACAATGGTCAGTCTATCAACCATTTTCGGGTAGTCCCTGGCATGTGACGTCACAGCAGCTCAATCTTGGGGTCAAAACAAAACAATTCCAATTTCTTGATGATTGAAATCTTTTCTGATGTTACACCTGATTTCCAAATAGTGCGAACTCTCAGGATTTTCCTTTTCAGTCGATCTTCGGCACTTGACCGATATCACTCGACATGTGAGCTTATTATACGTAAGGTTACCTTAGTTTACTTCAAAATTTTAGTCGGGAACACAGCCAAAAGGGATATTGTATATTCTAAATTTCATTCCAGACAATGAAAATGATTTATATCTTTCATGGTCAGTTCCCGATGTGATGTCGGTCGAGTGCCAAAGACCGACCGAAACTGAACATCCTGAGTGTTGAAATCAGGTGTAATATGTTTCATTATTTTGACCCCCAGGTAGGGATTTAGTGCAAGGGGTCTATAGTACTGAATATTTCTTCAGCATGTTAAGTGGTAAGGATGATGGAAATATTCATATATTTTCTGACCTTAGTGCCATCCTCAAGTTATGCCACGACTACATAAAAAATTCCACAAATGGTTAGACGAATGGATGGAATCGAACGTGACAGAAGAAATGGAAAAATCCTGTGAAGACTGGTTACTAGGCAAAACAGAGGGTCTAAAACCATGTACCACAGCCAAACAGCGGCTTACTAACACACCCATTCAGTGTTATAAGTATACAGTAAAGTGGGAACCCACGCCTACCTCTTAGCACTCCTTACACTCAGCGCCTTGTATTGGTCAAATCTGGCTGGACATTCTTGTATATTTGTATGGTGTAAATTGGCATGTTACAGTCAGCATTATTTAGCTTAGGCTGGGTCCTCTACATAAATATATCACTTGGAGGATTTTGAAGTTGAAGTGATGCTTTTCAAATCATTCGTAAGGGAATCAAATTCCTTGACTGGTCGGCCATTTTGGAGTAATCAGTTATAGTCATCCAACATGGAGTTGATAATGTCGCATGGCAGGCCAGGAAATAACCCTCTTCAGGCTGTGTGTGCAGGTCTATTGAGTGGGTAAATGTGCGAGATTTGCACAATGGCCGTTGATTCGGCGATGTGCTTAAACCCAACAATTGGCATGTCTCAACATTATCAAACTATTTCATAAGTTGTTCCAAGCGCCATTGATCTGGCATTATTCCTAAATTAAGAATTTCAAAATCATCCCCAGTGGGTGTAGGACAAATTATGATACATCGGTCATGTTGGAGGACTACTCTATTATTTTTATTCATCCAATATGGCGGCCAAGACGTCAAGAATAACAGAAATTATTACTTATATCTTAATACATTGTACAAAGTAACAAGTTTCTTGGTAGACTTTCGTAGTTAAAAGCTTATAACATCGATAGTGCAGATCACAGCACGTTATGAATAGAGATAGACTGGATTTTGTACAAGTAGATGCGCTATTGCTTAAACAGGATAGTAAACAATCCAGGTTAATGACGTATTTTAGCGCATTTCTGAGTAATATTTAGACAATCAAATTCACAATAAAACTTGTCTCTATCAGTCATACTTTAAAAACATCCTTTTTAATTAAGAAAGATGTTTTCTAGTTTAAAGCCAAAAAATTCTGTTTCTATATTTGCTAGCTTTTCTTCCTTCCTTCCTTTTCTTCCTTTCCTTCCTTTCCTTCCTTTCCTTCCTTCCTTTCCTTCCTTCCCTTCCCTTCCTTCCCTTCCTTCCTTTGCTTCCTTCCTTCCTTCCTTGCTTCCTTCCTTCTTTGCTTGCTTCCTTCCTTCCTTCCTTTTTTCTTGCTTTTGCCCTTCATTTCTTCCTATATTTTATTTTATTTCAGTTTCATGAAAATGGCCTAAGAATAAAACATCTGTAACGTTCTGACTTCATGGTCCAGGCATACTTAACCATAAAACAGATCCACGACTCATTCCTAATAATTTATAATACTCGGAACTATTGTAAAACGTTGACCATCTATGGACAAGGTATCAGGTCTTGGTGCTCTTAGGAAACAGCTTTCGTAGGGCAAAGCAACAGAAATGAAATGTCATGAAATATATTGCATCTTCTCTGTCTTAACACACGTCAGCCGTAAATAAAACCCATCGTGTACAGCTATTTTAAAAAAGGTTGAAGGTTTTGTTGCTAACTATGCTTGTATTATGTTCATGTGTAAATCTGCCCAGATGACATGCAGACATGGTACTTTTTTGCCTTGGTATGCAACAAAACCTTCACCAACCTTTTTTGAAATAGCTATATAGACTGAGAGTAATGTATAGACCTCCAAAATATGCTTGAATGATAACCAGGGTTCATAGCCCACCTTTTATTCCAATAACTAGTCAAGCTTTGTGATCATGAAAAATTCTGGAAAGGTTTATTTGTATTTATTGATTTCTACAAGAAGCGAAAGGATGCTTGCATGATCATGGAAAATTGGTTCGCGTTTGCAGTGCATTGTGGGACTAATAGACCGTTTTTTCAAGGTTGCATGCGCATCCAACTTGACGGGCCACAATACTGAAATACGCAAAATCAGTGAAATTGAGAAGACAGTTTTTTATCCAAAGATGAGAATAATCGATTTTATGAATTCTTATCGAAAAAAACTTCATAGCAATGCATGATAATACTCGTGTTCTGGAATCGTGCAACGTCGAGTTCCTTAAGTTTGGATGCGCACGTAACCTTGAGAAAACGGTCTATTGAGGGAATGAAATGGACGCCACCTTGGAAATACGTTCTCTAAATAGCCCCACAATGCATTGCAATGCTAACTCGACCTATTTTTTACCCCGACCTCGTACTGACAATTCTCCAGAAAGCCATCCTATTCTTTTGAAATCTTTGCGTCAGTCACAGCTTTACCTTTGTAATAGAAAAACACGCATTAAAAACATTTTGTGAAATAAAATATTATTAGCTACCAAAGCTGCAGGAGAAAGTTCGAAGGAAACGCAATATCTTAATTAGAGGATTTTGTAAACGTCTCTATTTCTTCACCTCATTGGTGCAATTATCTGGAATAAACATCTTTGATTTAATGATAGCGGTTGTTGCTTTATTGGTTTTTTAATCCATTCTACTAGGACAGAGCGGAAAAACCGGACGCATGCGCATTAGAGACTATTTTCATGAGTAATCCAATATGGTGGACGAAGGGCGGTAAAAATCTGTCTCTAGGAAAATTGCTCTAAAAATGGACAAAAACGCAGCAATGACACTCAAAACTTTTGATCACAACTCGTAATCTGCCACAGTACTTGATCTTGGTAGTTTTTTTGAAGCTTGTGGTCGACTTGACGCCAAAATAATGAATTCTTCGACTTGATTCAGAAGGACTTCGATCGCATCTCCTAGTGTTCGATGACAAGTGGAGAATCTTCAAATATAAGGACAGATATGGATATATAAGCTTCATACTTCGGCAAAAGAACGATAACTGAATGAACTTAAACATATCAAATAGCATCCGAAAAATTTTGATACCATTTTTCAAACGAGGCATTTGAACTCACGACACGTGGGCCGAACAAGCGTAAGTTTACCTACACTGTTTTGCGAAGCATATATACCCTTGAAAAACTTGTTTTATTGCCATTCAATGTTATTAAATTACTGTATTTGAGATTGATGAGTGTGAAATGTTCTTTTATTAATAATAAACATCAATTCTTTTGGATTATTCGTCCTCATTAATCTTGAATACATTTTCTTCTGCTATCTTTTACTGCCACTCCAAGGTCAATGTCGAACGCAAGAGCGGCGCAAGCGCGTCAAATTCCCGCCTTTTTTCAAGCCCTTTAAGAGTCCTTCCGAGTACTTTAAATTTGTTGCTACGAGGAGAAGAAACACCATTCGTAGTTTTTATATTAAGAAGTAATTTAAAATGGCCCATAATAATTGTATTTTTTCACCTCGTCTTCGAAAGTCCGACGACCTGTGTAGTGGTTCAGTTCGTCAAGTAGAAGGTCTCGAAGCGCGAAGTTGTGGTTTTTCTAAAGCTATTTCAGTGTGCTTTTACCATTTGAAGCGTAAAAAACAGCAAAACAACAAAACTTGTTGCTATCCTATACATGAAAAGACCTGTAATGGTTCACTTGTCCCCTGCCCCCAACGCCTATTCAAAGTGTTTGACGAGATGCTAGTACACCCAACCAAAAGAGGTACAAACATATGCTCCGGGCATCTGAGTGACGCCGACAAAAATACTCACATCACGTCTATGGATTCGTATTGTCCACAAAATACGAGAAAGGTATGGGGAAAAACACATTTATTTAAGCTATTTTTCTTATTATAATTATGTAAAAAAAAAAAAAAGCAACATGTCTAGACTGTTTTCTAGACGATGTGTTCCTGACCACTTTTACGTAAGAAAATAGAAAGACAGACATAAACTGAAGGGAAGACAGCTTTTTCTTATTTACAGTAAAACCATTTCTACAAAATATTGTCCTACAGACTTTAAAGTGCAAATGAACCCTTTGACAATACATTCAGTACTGGTTCTGCATAAAGTAAATAGTTGATTGGTAAAATGTTTCTTGATTTGAGTGATGCGTCTCTAAGTTATGAAGGTTTATACTTCCAATATATTAATGATGATGACGTCAGGTAAGGTATTTGAGTGTTTTTGTTGTAACTAGTAATACTAAATGCTGGCCATTTTGAAAATACAAATTTAAAATAGCTTTCATGTAAACCATGAGTAAAATAATGATGCTTTTTAAATACTGTATCTATATGAACCAGTTCGATTTTGTATATTTAATTAAGCCTTAATAGACGTCACACTCGTTAGCATATTGGAAGTATAAACCTTCATAACTTAGAAACGCATCACTCAAATCAAGAAATATTTTACCAATCAACTATTTACTTTATGCAGAATCAGTACTGAATGTATTGTCAAAGGGTTCATTTGCACTTTAAGCCTCAAACAGTTTTTAGTGAACCCGCAATGAACAATATTATATTACTGAACATAATTAATTTGGAAATTGATTAGCAAAATAAAGGAAACAAATCAGACACAGGAGAGATAGAGAAATATAAAGAGATGCAGAAGAGAATATTGGAACTGGAAAAGTACAACCACTCACTTGTAAGGGAAAATGGTCATTTGGCACATCAAGTAGGGGAGTTTCAACGAGAAAACAGCATGCTGAAGCAAAAGCTCTCAGGTAAAAAAAATTAAAATAAAATAAAATAAAACAAACAGAAAATAAAAACTGAAATTTAAATCCCCCCTCTAATCTTACCTTCAACAAATCAGAGAAGTGCCTATGTCATTTGACAATATTCTCAGTATATTGATTCTACAGGTAAGCTGTTCACCCCCAAAAATCATATAGTTGAGTGATATATCTTGAACTTAGTAATGAAGGTCTATATATATATATATATATATATATATATATATATATATATATATATATGTACACCCTTATTGAATACTTCCAACTAAGCTTTCAGTTTCAATAAATCAAAAATGTTTGTGACAGCACCAAGCTTTAGGGAGCTGTTCAGAAGATTTCACAAAGAGCTGACTTTACACTATGATGACAATGGCCATCTTCTTTATGACCCACAAGAAATGAAGAAGTTTGCAGAACAATGTGCTCCTGGTCTGTTTGGCCAAATCTATGATAGTATTATCAATGATGAGTATGGTAATCCTACAAAGAAACGAGAAGAGCAGCAATTACAAAGAACAGTTTCCATTTTACACACTCTGTCATTCTTTAGAAATCAGGTAGTGAATATAACTAAGGCGAATTTTCAACCATTTATAACTCACACAAAGTGAAGGTGAAGGTTAACACATGGATACTGACTTAACGAAGGGATCCCAATACTATTGCATTTTCAAACTGCCTTATTTCATAATTACATCATGGCTTGTTTGCTTGAGCAAAAATAGAAATGTGGGCTAAACCTTCTTTCATCCAGGATATTTATGGTGTAATATTTACTTAGCTGATCTCATTTTAATGTGACATCATAGTGAAAAGGGCAGTTCACAATGAACAGTGTTATCTTACTGATAAGCCAATATTGAATAAATTTAAATGATTTTATTCAGAAAAATAACAAACTGCAGCTGGACTGTGGAGTTCACATGGCAACTCATGGAGCTTCACAGCAGGCTTTGATGGCTGGCATGTCTATGGGCTTTGCCCCCCACCCCAGAACAATTTTTAACCACAAAAAAGACTTGGCCTTAATGAGTCACCAATTAACAAAGGAAAGGATAAACCAAGCTGATAAGGTAAACCACCTCTCTTTCATTCACTAAAATAGGAGGGAGGAAATCCAGAGAACCTGGAAAAAACCCTCGTGGCAAGGGAGAGAACAAACTCAACTCACACGATCCTGTCAAGCCAGGGCTCGAATCCAGACCACAGTGATGAGAGGCCAGCAGTGAACCACTACATCACCCATGCCATGTTGTTCATGACTTAATTTATATTGTGTGCATTATAATTTGTGTCATTAATACTGTCATAGAACAAAGAATTCATGTTGTTAATAATTGACGACTTCCACGCAATTCATACTGTGCAAGACCCCAAAATATCAACGACAAGCAAAGCAGTTCATATGGCCACTGAAATTCTTGACATTCAGAATAATGTACCTGCGATTCCTGTGCCTGCTGACATAAATAGATTGCACAAAACAGTACTCGTCGGGCAGAAAGAATGCAGAGGAGGAATAAGTGTTCCAAAAGTATGGGAGCTGTTCCAAGAACAATTAGTTGACTACTACAACCAATATTTTCAAGCAACACTTCCACACCAGTTTCTTGAATTTGACATGCAGAATGCACAATGATGTGTAGAACACCTGAGGTAGATAATTAAAAAAATCAGTTAAAAGATAAAACTTATGATTTCCACAGGTTCACTTTAATTAAACCTTCTTATAATCAGCAGCACACCTTTTTAAATTTTATCAAAAACAATATAATTTACTTGGATCGACAATGAAAGCTTATTTTAAAAAATCCTATATCATTACCTATCATTACAAGGTCAGAAATATATATAACAATCATTAATGCTTGACGTTTGCAGATGTTATACAGATCCTGAAAGAAGGGAAATGGATACGCTAAGATCAGTTGTATTAATTGATGAGGATGAAAGACCCCTGAAGAGTCTAAACAACTACAAGGAGGCATTACTCCACACTGTTAGAGAATCACCACAACTTGTGCAATATATGCAAAATAATATCTTATTTACGACAGGAGATTGGCCAACTTGGTATTTTGAGAAAAAATTACTTGCTCAGGTAAACACAACATGAACAAAGGAAAAAAATGACATAAAAGACACTAGATCACAAGGGCTTGATTATGAATTTTACAAAGATTATTTACATTATTTACCTTCTTCTTGCAGCTCAATCCAATTGAAGATCCATTCCATTTCATTTCTCTTGTACCTTGGCAGGGACCCTTTCACATCTCTTTTAATGCTCAACAAAATGTTGTTAAGATCTACAGATTTTTCTTTGAGCCATTATACAAGGCTATATTTGGCCAAAGGAAAGCATTAGCAAAAAAACCAAAACCCTTTAGGATCAGCACCTTGATTACTGCTTGTTTTGGAGGTTGGCTTCTTGTCAGGGACACTGTATTGCAGCACTTTGGCCAAAGATACAAGAGTACTGAATATGCTTTGTTGTTACACTTATTGGACGAAGTTGTTCCTTTGGTCTTCCACTTCTATCCAATTATCTTTTGCAGTGGAAGTTATGAGTCTTACAAAGAAGCACTGGTTCGAGTTGCTGTTTTGTTTATTATTCACCGTCGTCGTCATTATGACAAGGCCACTCTGTGTCAACTGAGTGACATGATCCATCATGAAAATCTGGCATCAATCCATAATGTCAAAAGGTCGATGAATGTGCTCTCTGAGAAAAAAGTGGAAATATTTCATTCATTATTAAGAAGGTACTGTAATGAAATAAGTGTAATCACATATTAAATGCAATAATTACTACAGACTGTTAACTATTTATATATATATATATATTTCCAATCGAAAGTAAATTAACATAATTTATGAAATTTGTAATTGACAGTGAAATACAGCCCTGGTATACACCTGAGCAGATACGAACAACAGCTCATATCCTGAACACTGCGGTTCAACAATGATTTCCAAGAATGGTTTGTGCCACAATATAAAAGGGGACAAGGTATCATAATTAGACTCAACATATTATTTGAATATTATTTAGCTTCAGCATATCCCATAAATAATTCCTAATTTAGGTATTTTTATTTTTTAGAGGGCGAGTGGGTTAAATCAGTTATTTGTACTGTCATTTTTTTGTAAATAAAGTTCATTCATTCACACAAGGGCACAAGGACTATTCAGTTATCTGTGACCTTGCTGCAGAGCACATCATTGACCTGTTTGGGGATATTTGGAACAGTGGAGATGGTACAGTAAAACTACCCAAAGGGAGAAAAAAATTTCAGGTAAGACGAGTTTGTGTTTTAAGTATTTAAATTACAAACACAAACAATTACGTACACTGTAATTAATTGTTTGATTTTACATGAATTTTAACAGCCATATTACCTACCTTCCTTTGATGCCACTGTGGACCAAAGAAGTCTGCCACTTGGATATGCTTGGGGAGAAGAAGAACCCGACCCACAAGAAGCATGTGATTTAGCAGAATGCGAAACCGAAGACGACAACACACTAACCCTGACTTGTGGACATTCCTTCCACGTCCTCTGCATGCCTGCTCGCGCTCCTCGCAACTGCCCTATATGCCATCCTCGTCTGCTACTCAAAGTCCAGACTCTGTCTAGCACTTTTAATGCTGGATTACTAAAGGTCGAAGATGATGATGATGCCGAAAGCGACGACGAAGAAGATGACGATGATAACGACGATAACGACGACGACGCGAACCCTCCAAGAGAGAATGCTTATTACTCAACTCAGCAGTTTCGTGAATCACTTGATCGACGTTTTTGTCAGAGAATTTCAGAAGAGTGATCATCATTTGGTAGGTAGTAGCGAATAACTCAGATATTTCGAAATAATTGCCAAGGATAAATCTGCAGGTTACGACTGAACAAGCAAAACAGTGTAGGTAAACTTACGCTTGTTCGGCCCACGTGTCGTGAGTTCAAATGCCTCGTTTGAAAAATGGTATCAAAATTTTTCGGATGCTATTTGATATGTTTAAGTTCATTCAGTTATCGTTCTTTTGCCGAAGTATGAAGCTTATATATCCATATCTGTCCTTATATTTGAAGATTCTCCACTTGTCATCGAACACTAGGAGATGCGATCGAAGTCCTTCTGAATCAAGTCGAAGAATTCATTATTTTGGCGTCAAGTCGACCACAAGCTTCAAAAAAACTACCAAGATCAAGTACTGTGGCAGATTACGAGTTGTGATCAAAAGTTTTGAGTGTCATTGCTGCGTTTTTGTCCATTTTCAGAGCAATTTTCCAAGAGACACTTAGATGTCAAGAACTATAGACCAATAACATTGTTGAGTGCCATAGACAAAGTCTTTGAGCAGCTTAAGCAATCAAGTATCAAACTTTATGGAGCCTCGTCTCTGTAAGACCATGACTGCCTACCGAAAAGGTCACAGCTGCGAAACAACGCTAATTGCCCTGGTAGAAGATTGGAAGAAAGCTGTGGATGATAAGGGCACTGTAGGGGTGCTTTCAACCGATATGTCTAAAGCTTTTGATTCCCTACACCATCCCTTATTATTGAGTAAACTGGAAGCTTATGGATTCTCTGCTGATGCTACTTCTTTACTGCGATCTTACTTCCTTGAAAGACAATGCAAAGTGTGTATCACTACATCCTCATCAAGTAAGTGGGTCGAGGTCAAAAGAGGTTGTCCACAAGGGTCCAATCTTGGTCCATTGTTATGGAATGTTTTTCAGAATGATTTACCATTCAGTGTCAACAAGGGAAAACTGATGATGTATGCTGACGACCATCAACTCTATTCCACCGGGAAGAATGTCAGGCAAGTTCAAGATACTCTTAACGAAGAGGGCAAATCTATATCTGACTGGTACCAGGTTAATCAGCTGAAAGGTAACCTTACGAAATATCAAGTGCTGAGCATTGGTTCCAAACAACAGGATAAAGTACTGGACGTCACAATGATGAACACAAGCATCAAGCAAGACAAAGTGCTGAAAATACTTGGAGTATCCATTGATGAGAACATGGATTTCAGTCATCATGTTAGCTCAGTGTGTAAAAGAGCTGCCAAGAGAGTCGGTGTCCTAACTCGTCTTCGTAACATGTTACCTGTAAAAGCAAAGCTAAAGATATACAAGACTGCCATACTGCCAATACTGACCTACTGTCACACAGTATGGCATCATTGTCGTGCTTCGGATAGGAGAAAGTTGGAGCGTGTTCAGGAGCGAGCCCTAAGAGCTGTGTACCGTAATAGGACTAGTGATTATGCAACACTTTTGAAATGGGCTAACCTAAGTACTCTGAACGATCGTAGATTACAAGATATAGCTATACTTATGTATAAAGTTAAAAATCGTTTAAGCCCTTCCTATGTTACTGACTTATTTAATCAGTCCAGTTGCAGATATAATCTTAGGAATTCTGACTTCATCATACCAAGATTTAATACAGTCAATTTCGGAAAACACAGCATAAGATATCTCGGACCAGTCTTATGGTCTAAGCTTAAGAGGAACGTTAAGTCATTAGATACCCTAAGTAAATTTAAAAGACACATAAGAACACTTAACTTAGGTGACCTCATGAGTGATAATTGCCAAAACTGCCTCTTATGCGCTACCTAGTAAGCGTATCGATCTGAGTATCGAACACATGTAAATTAGGATCAGTTGGGGGTGGGAATTATCTTACAGTTACTATGGGGTCGGTGGGGTAAGGATTTAGCTTGTAGTTTACACAAAAGTGTAAGAATAATGGGTATATTTAGTCGGAGGGGTGGGATATTACCGTAAATTAGATAATTGTAAATATCATATAGGGGTTGTTTTAAGGGTTGGAAACATGGGATAAGATTTTTTATTGGTTTTATAGGGTTCTAGATAGGTGTCCCCAATTAGTTTATTTAAATAAGCTAGAACGACATGACACAGTAATAAAGTTTATTATTATTATTATTAGAGACAGATTTTTATCGCCCTTCGTCCACCATATTGGATTGCTCATGAAAATAGTCTCTAATGCGCATGCGTCCGGTTTTTCCGCTCTGTCTTCTACTAGTGAAACAGTCACTAGAGCATTTCAATTCGGCATCACAGTCATCATAATCAGGGTAAGTGTACCACTTTTATCTAGCTACTAACAAGAGTCTCCACTGCTTCAAGATATTCTTCACCAATCGAGTCTTAGAGGCCATACTTGTATATTTTTTAAAAGGGACAAACCACGATTTTAATAAATTCTATTATTCTAATGAGCATAAAAAATCATGTGTGCTTCACAAATAATCTAATGACGTGCGTTCGACTGCATCTTATCGGAAAGACATATTCCTGGTTTTTCACCAAGCATATTATTCGTTATTACGAGGGCGAGGAAAAACTGGAACGAGTTGACATTGCAGTGCATTGTGGGATTGTTTTATGGGACGCCATCTTGGAAATATGTTCAATAAAACAGTCCGACATTGCACTTCGAAATGCCAACTCTACCCAGTTATTTCCTCAACCATGGAATAACTGATGACATGTTGTTTTTTATCAACCCGTGAATTTTCGTAGGCTAGATGTTCGAGGCAGTGTTAGCGGCGGCAATGGAGTGAACGGATATGAAGATCTTTGACCACGTACTAGAGACATGTAATCTGACCCGGCCGGGTAGGTTACTGGAGGACTACTACGCCGCGGAGATGATAGTGTGAACCTTGCTAATTCAAACTTATTCACGACCCCTCTTATTGAATGTGATCTGCGGAAACACGGGGGCATTGGTTGTCGTGGATTCCAATCGTGAAGATATTCTAGGTCAGATCCCGAATTATTCTCATTAACTTCCATTATCGAATCTCTACTGAGCGACCCCAGAATCCCTTTCCCTGTACGAAATTCATTACTCGCTTTCGTAAAGTGGATGTTTTCAGGCACGTCTGGAAACTTAAAGGTTTGATTGACGGCTAAAACTGCTGTACGTTGCTGAAGCTTGGAGACCGATTCGTCTTCCTTCCCAACGATTTCTTGTACATTTCCTCGTTCGATGAGTCGTCTGGTTTCAGAAACAATATTCTCTGATTCCTTCACAGTATATAACGTCTTCTTCTTCTCTCGGCGAACGTTAGACAGCAGCGAGGAGGTGTTTTCAATTTTCTCGTCGATTTCAGTAGTCAAACTTGTGCATTCCTTTTGGATGATATCAATGAGGTATTTAGTGTGATCAGAAACCTCCTTTTTCGCTTGCTGTGCAATTTGTAAAGTAGCCTTGAAAGCAGCTATCGATCGTTCACAATCATCTACATGTGATTTGCTTGACGTTAACCCTTCCTCGCACTGTTCCAAAGCCCTCTTTATGGATTGTATCTCTTTTCGTCCTGGTAAACCATCAATGATAGTCTTCATAAAGTGATTGGTCGGTAGATCAGCCACTCCCCCTGGAGGTAAGTACGAGTCAACTCGGCAAACTGGACACGTGACAAACTGCCATCTAGAGCTCATTGCAGCAATATTGCTAAGGCATTTCTGACACACGTTATGTGCGCATTCAGGCAAAGCTTTAGGTTCTTCGAATATGCTAATACAGACAGGGCAAGAAAGATCTTTTTCTTGAAGAGAAACCCTGTGCATCGTTGAGCTGTGGGCCAGTCAACAATCAGGAATGTGTAGCTCGTATGTTGGATTCTGAACGCAAGAAAGGAAAAAAAATTTTAAACCGTTTCCTTCATTAAAGCACACTCAACACAATTACTCGAATCTGGTAGAGAAAAGTACAATAAATCGTTAACTGCACTCCTAGTTGCTATGGAAACCACATTATAGAAAGGTTATATCTGTTTTTCACCTACCAACACATATTTATATAATACTAAATCCTTTGCAACTAGTCTTTTATACATTTTCATAGTCCTTAATTAGATTTTTTGATAAAGATTGCCCAGAGATTTATAGAATAGAAAACGCGCGCGCGTGCTGCGTGCAGTTATAAAGCACGCGGGGGTTGGCATAACACGAGATAAGGGTTAGGTCTCGACACTTCTCGAGTGTTGCTTCATAACTCCACACAGCACATCAAGCAAGTTTTTCAATTTATTTCATAAAATTAACAATAACCGTTATTTTTGAAAAGAATGACGAAACTGAAAGTGCGCGCGAGGACACGAGTGTAAAACGTCTGCGCATGCTCTGAATCCGTATGCAAATTAGTCAAAACATAAGTAAATTTGCCTGATAAATTGGACTTCACAAAAAGCCAAAACTTGGTGTCCATGCTTGAAACTTAAGGCTAATTCTTTCATATTGTGTTTGTTAATACAGTATCTTGATCTGACAAAAGTATACTCTCGAACCTTTTTGTATACTTTGAGAAAACAAACAATTATTTTCTAACTCAACTTCTTCAAAATTCTTTTATAAAATAAGTGGGATACTACGCGCACAACGTGGAAAAGCTGGAATTACCACTCCGCGTCGTGGTTTCCTACGCTCCTCTCGTGTTCTCTCAACATCCCGCGTGTTTTGATCAGAGTATCAAATACGGGAAACGGTTTTAGATCTGTTAAAAGAAAACGCGCTGAAATGCACGCATGCGCAAACCTTTTTCTCTAGTGTCATATGCGCGAGTGCAGTGTGCTCTGAAGGACGCCCTCATAACCAATCAGAACGCGATTGTGCCTAGCTGTCTGTCTGTCTCGCCGTCAACAACAGAAAGCATCTCAATATTAATCAAAACAAAATATTTAAATCTTCATGTTAAATCAAGCGGAATTTTTCCTTACTCTCTTATAAAGCTCAACCAAATCCTCTCTAGATTTCATTATCATTCCATATTTTTAATTAAAATTTCTAAAGTTTCTATAAAGTTTGTCTTTACCGTAAACCAAAAGTCTACGGCGCAAACTAGAATGAAAATCTTGCCCGTTGAGTTATATTAATAGTAATCGGTATGACGTTATAAACCTCAATCTAATGAACTACGAAGGCTAACGAAACTTTGAACAACTTTGACCATTTAAATTAAAGCTCATTTGTAAATACAAAATTGCGTGAACATATTTAAAAAAGCTTTATCAAATATGATTCTATAAAATGTCATATTTTGTCTGGACTAGCCTTAATAACGAATCGCATATTCATCTAAGCGTGATAGTGATGGTTAAATATTCAGTTAATAACTACCTATATTTGTACGTCAAGGCAGACACAAAAATGTGCTCCAGTTAAAAGTGGAAGTAGAAAAAAAACGATTTCAAAATTCATTATTAATTATTAAATTAATTTTGGGAAATTTTCGAACTTACCTTGGAACCTCAAAACCGTTGGATGGTCTAATATGCAGCTGAGACTTACTAGACGACCGAGTCCTTCGATGACGTGACAACATCATCACGCTAGACTGATCCAAACATCACGATAGCGTGACAAAATGGACCATAATTAGTTCTCTTTCTTCGTTGAATGCATACCACTTTTTGATATCTAGACTCGCTCATTAATAATATACAGGTTTAGCTATAGTCTTGTTTATAAGTCAGCTATGATTTGATGTTAGAAAGTCTAGCCTATATTGTGCATTTACATTGTACATTGTTCATTGTTCATTGTTCATTGTTCATTGTTCACTATAGTTGCGCTAATTTCTTGGAACTGTGGTCCAGTACAAACATCTTGGGTTTCCAAGACACTGATTCAAGCCCTATTCACTTTGCACAGGGGCGCAGCGAGGTCACAGGAATTAAGGCGGCGCCGCCCAGAATAAAAAAGTAAAAAAGAAGAAAAGCAAACAAACAAAAAGAAACAAACATTTTTCATTCATTTAATGTTTGATAAGAAAATTTAATCATGTAAAAGATTTTATCCGTTCAAACTAATTTCTGATATTTTACTTTTTTTGTTATATTTCGACAATTAATCACCGCCAAAACTTCTCAGGTACCACATGCCAGGGCCGTAACCAGGTGGGAGCACAGTGTGCACATGCAGCCCCCCATAAAAGCTAAAAGGTCCGCTCATCCATCTCCTTTTTTTTTTTTTTTTTTTTTTTTTTTTTTTTTTTTTTTTTTTTGTTTTGGTTACCTTTTTTTTTTTCTTTTTGGTTCTGCAAATTATTGCCTGTGCACCTCCCTGCAAGATCCCTAGTTACGCCACTGAGTTGGTAATAAAAACCGATCAATGGTTCGATTTTATTCGATGTGCACCCCCCTGTAAAAGTTCTGGTTACGGCCCTGCATGCCCCCAACTCCCCCCTCCCGCTACTGATGCCACTGGGCGTACAGGCAGCTTTATGAGGGGTTTGGAGATTAAGAATTTGTACTTCGTAACGATGCATAGCTTGGCCACCAATATGTGGAATGAGAATGAGTAGGGGCCTGCTGGAGATTACCGAAAGTAAATAAATTCAGTGTTGGTGGCTCTCGAAGGACACCAAATATCTTTTCTCCGCTCGTTTCTTCATTCATTTTCTTAAACTCTATTTCTTTGAAGTTTCCATCTAAAGAATTTGCATCAGATATTCGAAAAAGGATACTGTCGTTTAGCCTTTGGACTTCATCCTCAATCGCTTTTTTGCTTCCAGAGATCTCTTGTTGGTCATTTCTCTTCAACAAGGCTTTCGCATTTTCTAGGAAATCACTCGCCTTGCTCGCGATGTCAATCAGGTTACCATTACATTGTTCGTGCTTCGCGATAAGAGACGACGTCTCTGCGATGTGATTATCTATTTGAAAACACAACATCTTCGAACTTTCTTGGATTATATCGATAAGATATTTGGCATGATCACAAATGTCTCTTCTTACTTGAAGCAATCTTTGAAGTTCTTGCTCATAGATTTTCAATGAGGTAGTTTTCTCTTGAAGTTTTGCTTTACAGAACACGAAGTTGCTTTCGCACTCTTGTACGATCTTCTTAAGTTCTAACTTTTCTTTTCTTCCTGGAATCCTTTCAACCAAACTCTTCAAAAAATGATTTGTAGGCAGTCGATCCACACTTCCTTCGGGTAAGACAGAATTGACTCGGCAAGTTGGACACTCGATCAACTGATTTCGATTTCCAGCCCTCTTGATACTCTCCAAGCATTTTTTACAAAAGTTGTGAAGACACTGAGGCAAAGCTTTTGGCTCCTCGAGTTCATCGAAACACACAGGACAACATAATTCATCTTCTTGCAGAGAAATGCTTAGCAGTTTTGATTCGGCCATCGTTTAAAGGTCTTTAAACGAACGAAGACGGGAAAAACAACAGGAAGTAGACCACAGGAAGCCCAATCGTTAAATACTCGGTAATAGAACCCAGTTCTTTCTCTTGTCTGCCATCTACGACCAGAATGACCTAAGAACGATATCTTCGTTTTATTTATTTTATTTATTTGCTTGTTTTTTGGTAGTTTTATTTATTTTATAGTTGTTTTTCTTTTCAGCAGGTTATTTTTGTTGTCTGTCTGTCTGTCTGTCTGTCTGTTTGCCTGCCTGTGTCTGTCTGTCTCATGTCTGTCTGTTACTCGTTTGTTGTTAGACGTGGCTCTAAATGGCTAAGACACGGCTTATGGTTCTTCTCAATTTAATTTTCGCAGCAGATGGGTTACCTGTGTACTTATTAACAAGTGGGACTGAGGCGGTATATTTGCTTCCGCTTCTTCGCCGTATTTCCAAGAAAATTTTTTAAAAATATATAAAATGGCTGCTGCTCAATCGTCTATGTTCCATAAAATCCCTGTACATGAGGACGACCTGTCTTGTCCTGTTTGCTATGATGAGCTAGATGATCCCAAATCTTTACCAGTTTGTGCACATATTATATGTAAGGTGTGCCTTGAAAAAATGGCTGCCAATTCAGACGATCAGTTCATCGAATGCCCAATTTGCAAGATGAAATCTAGGATTCCTGAAGGAGGAGTGAATGTATTCCCTACAAGCCATCTAATGAAGAGAATGGTGGAAACTATTCCAGGGAGAAAAGAGAAGCTAGAGCTGGAAAAAGCGCTTAAGGATTGTGAAGATAAATTGAACGATGGAAAAGCGACTGTCGAGTCGATAGATAAACTAATAGTTGAGGCAACCAAAAAACATGCGAAGCGAGCACAAGAGATTAAGGACGAGGTATCAGAACATGCTAGAAAACTAAAACGAGTTATAGAAGAGCAGAAAAATCGGCTGTTATCCGAAGTAGACGATACGAAATGGAGTTTCGAGATCTTAAGATTAAAAAGGCGAAAGCAAAAACTTCTAGAGGGAATCAAACAAGCAGAAGTTTGTGCGAAGAATGTTCAGGAACATTTGAAGAATAACAGTCTGAAAGATATTCAAGAATTGAAGCAAGTCTTGGTTATCGATCTTCAAGATCATTCTAGGAAAATTCTTGAGCGTAATATAAGTATAGAAGGCATCGAGGGGGATGATACTCTAAAGTTTGAGAAAAACATGAAAATGTTTGCAGAGCGCAATCTCCTGGGAAGTGTGAGTAAATCCGTGAGGAAGGCAAATGTAAACAAAGTCCAAAAAGCCGAAGAAGGACTTAAGAATGACAATTTCTTGACTATAAATCTTACATTTGAGCCTTTAAGTATCGCTATTTCGAAAAGTCATGATAGAATCAATATAGGAATTCTTCGTAGTGAAGAGAAAAAGTTTGATATCTTCACAATACATGGAAAACACGTTAAGTCCATACAACTCGATTCAGCTCCAGCTAATCATTTATATGATGCTTATTTCTCCATTGAAGATGACATTATTCTTGTGCTGGATCGCATAGACAAACAATTACTGAACTATAGCCTCGATGGACATTGTAGGAAGTCAAAACGCTTAGATGAAAATGTAAAGTTTATTTCATTGGATGAAAATAACCGAATAATTTTGACAACGAGTCAAAACGAAGAAGCCATCAAGCCGTGTAAAGTTCTGGTCTTCCACCCAGATAAGGATGAACTTCAGTTTAGATTTGGTGAACGTAACCTTGAAAATCCCTCTGGAAGAGCTGTGTATCACAAAGATATCTTTTACGTACCCGATAACTACAGCGAACTGAAGATTTTTGATCAAAAAGGTAAATTTATTCAATGTGTCCTGTTGAATGGGATTAACCCTAAGGATTATAATATTTTTGCTATTGACGTTTATGAAGACTCAATAATTGCATGCGACTGCAAAAAAAAACTTGTTAAGATTTTTTCTATTGTTGAGTTTTCGTTGATTTCAACTTTGCAAATCCCGGATGCACCTTGGATGTTTGAGGCATTACCTACTACCACATTTGAAAAATCTAGATTTGCAGTGATTTATGACGAAGTCTTGAGGCTTGATATTATTGGGTACCGGTGATGAATCGCAGCATGGGTCTTGTTGACACAGAAGGCGGGAAATACCCAGTCTCTCCTATACTATTTACCACAGGACACCCAACTGAGACTAGTCTTAGTCTCCTATGGTGTATGTCCCAAACCGCATCCCATTCGATCCGCTGGGATTGAAAGTGTTTTAGGATTGAATTGAATCAAGAATAAATTAAATACTTCATATTCTCTTGATTGAATATATTACGCAAATTTTCAGATTGAATGTAGAGAAGAAATCCAGGTACAGTAAAAACCCGCGTATAAGAACCTAAAATTTAAGGACCTGTTAGGCTAAAATTTCATTTTTAAGCACCCGTCACATAAGAACCATTTTAGTCTAAAATCCTAAAACAGGTTCTTATTTTAAAAAAAATAGAATCAATCTTTTCAAAAATATATTTACAACACAGTCTGTACACAATAATGCTATAAACACTATAACTGTACATGGTTACTGTAAAGAACATGTCCTCATTGAATAAAAAAATCCAAGTTAAAATGAAACTGAGATGAACCTTTGATTTTATGAAATCACAGTACATGAATTTAATATTGGAATACTGTACAGTCCATTGTAGAACAAAGACCAGACTACAAAATTACTACTTTATTTCTTGAACAAAAGTTAAGAACCTAATTTAACACTAAATACCATTTATGTAAGAACCTGTTTAGGCTAACTTGAAAAAACCTAGGTTCTTATACGCGGGTTTTTACTGTATTGCATTGAATGTATTTTGTACTGAATTATATTCATTGTGGATTGTATGTCATAGATTTGCATGCGCATAGACATTGAATTGAATAAATTGGGATTAAATGGAATAAATATAAGTGTAATGAGTTTTGCTACAATTACTACATAATTATATGAATAGCATGAAGCCAGTGATGGTTTTATGCCATTTCTAATTCTTCTTCTCCATCTCTTTGTAATGAATTATTTAAAAATGTAACGGTTCTTTTTCTGTTGTCATTGTGGTTTTTTTTTCTTCTATATATTTCAAGTTATTAGACCTAATATACAGAATTATTTTTAGTTCGTTTTCATTAATAAGATTTGAACAAACCTTTGTATGCTTATCTCAACCCTTCACAGAATAGGAACTTCGTGTTTATACGAAGTTTCGCGTAACACCAACTGATGACGTAAAACGATCGATAAACATTGAATTATCGATCTGCTAACATCTTGAGTGAGCGAGTGACTGATTTTTATTTTATTTTACTTTATTTCTATTTCATATTAAAGGGAATTTTTTCAATAACGAGCAATAATTGTAAAAAGCGCCAAAAACTTACCTTCGTATGAGTTCTGATCCCAATTTTCGTTTTGGGTTAACACTCAAAACCTTTTTTTAACAGTTAGAAACTGATGTATTATGATGAAATGCCTGTTTGAAACGGTATTTTCAATTGAACAAAGATGTTTTGTTGCATTTGTGTTAGAATGTTGCTTTGTCAGGCTTTTTTATAGAAAATATATGGGAAATAAGCAAATGAAGGCCTAAACCTCATTTTCAAATGAAATTTTTGCTTAGGGTTAACACTTTGATTCCACTTTCATCGGTCATCTCCACTTCCAAACAAGTCAAACTTTCTGAATAACAAGATTTTAGCCTTGTACAACAGCCCTTCTTCAAGAAAATAGTTTTTTGCGCTCACTGCTTGAATACGAAAAGAATTCTCTCTTAATTTTGTACCATCAGTACCATGCCAGTGCTGAAGTTACATTATATAAAATTTCATTATGCACAAAGTATGTATGTGATTTTGATATGATGCCATGATCATATTTCTTAATTTTTTTCCCTATAAAGTTAGGTGTTATAACATATTTTTAAAAAGCTATAAAAAGAAATGGAGGTCAACGATT
The DNA here is from genome assembly GCF_029948245.1 of Actinia tenebrosa. Taxonomy (NCBI): domain Eukaryota; kingdom Metazoa; phylum Cnidaria; class Anthozoa; order Actiniaria; family Actiniidae; genus Actinia; species Actinia tenebrosa. Next base: position 8,894,879 of record NW_028292571.1, on the reverse strand, counting down.
TTATTTTGAAGAAGTGAAAAAATTGTCTTGATGTTTTGCCCATCAAAGTATTTCATTGACGTCATCTTGATGAGCGCGTGTGAGCGTTTAGAAATGCTGTTATTACTATTCAAAAAAACTAAATATTTCCCAATATTCACTTTGTATTCAACTAATAATTGCCTTAGCATTTTTATTACAAGTGAATTTAATAAATAACAGAGAGTTTATTTGCTCAAATTCTATTATCTCTGCAAGCAGCACGTACATGTATAGACAAACGAGCGTGCGCGTGCGCTTGTCATATTCACCTGTGGGTGAATATGACAGCATAAGACGTAAATTGTAACCAATGTGCGTAATGTTTACCTGTGTAAAAATACTATTCTCAACTATTATTATTCTAGTATTTTTCGTGACATATTGAAAATAATGTTTGAAGAGTTTGATTTTCTGAGAAAATTATCTCTATAACTGTTTGTCTTCGCTCGATTTATCAATCCTTTGTGCAAACTGCTTGTTTTCTGTACCGATTGAAAACTTGCCAAGATCATGATAATATTCCAATTTCACTATCTTGGAAACGAGCTCAGGACACCCAATTTTTATTTTGTTATTTATTTTAAATCAACGTTTATAAGTCATTCCAATGTTGGGGAAAAGACTAGTTTGAGTTGACGTTGTAGTTCATTGTGAGACTGGGTACGAAATAAACGTCGACCCAGTTTTTCCTCTAGTCTACTAAGATGGTGATATAGGCCCACTAATCTATTCATACACTCCCAGTTATAAGCCCTCGGGTTATAAGCCCACTCGCCATTAATACCCTTCCAGTTATGAGCCCTCTGGTTATAAGCTAGTCTCCTTCGTAGCCGTCATTAGTTTCGGTCCCAGATCCTCACGGGCCCTCATCACTAACGGCGTTATGTAAAGGGCTAGGGCTGTCCACTTTTGAGCAACTTTTACGATTTTGAGCAACTTTTTCAGTCACGGGCGACTTTTTTCCATATGAGCAACTTTTTTAATATATTGAGCAAATATGACTCTTGTTTGTAATTTTACTCTAGTTCTGGCAAATTATCAGGCCCAATAACAGAAATTAGTAAAAATACGCAGGTGATTATAGAAAATCTCGCGCGCTGATTGGTCAAGAAATTCGTCACACTATCACACGATAACAACTTTTGTTGGACAGCCCTAGAGAGGGCCCGTGAGGATCTGGGACCGAAACTAATGACGGCTGCGGAGGAGACTAAATATAAGCCCACTCGTCCATTATAATACCCCCCTTAGGAAAAAAATAGTTATTAAACCCGGACCATCATTGATCCAATAACTAACATGTCAAAAATAAATCTATCATTATTTCTTCAAGATCACGTACGCCGCTATGATACGCTATGTGGCCGCCAAAAATTTTAATAAGTACATTAAAACTGACAGTGATTTTATTTCTAGCTATGCCGTATAGCAAGCATTTCTCTTCTTTTCTTTTCTTTTCTTTTCTTTTCTTTTCTTTTCTTTTCTTTTCTTTCCTTTCCTTTCCTTTCCTTTCCTTTCCTTTCCTTTCCTTTCCTTTCCTTTTCCTTTCCTTTCCTTTCCTTTCCTTTCCTTTTCCTTTCCTTTCCTTTCCCTTTTAAAGCATAATTAAACGTATCATTATTAGTTCAGTGGCATAGATATTACGTATGCATGGCTAGAAGTTCCGTTCACTTGGACCCGCGAAGTCTGGCTACTCTCAGACTGTTTCCTAAATAGCTGTTTCAATGTCTTGACCACAGCATTCCTTACTTCTCTGATCCTCCAACAAAAAACGAGTGGATTCATGGAGGAGTTTAAATAGATGATTGTGGTAGTGACATTCAATATTAATTTATATTCCTTAGTGATGCCTGATACTGCTCTCATGCCAAGGGCTATCGCATAAGGCAGGTAACATAAGACCATAACGAGATGCACAACAACAAATCCTACTACGGATTTCCAGTACTTTTTCAAAACGATTCTCTCGCTTTCATGTCGTTGTTGTTTTGGGGCACTGTTTCGTATTTGCAAATGGTGCTTTCTCACAATTTTATAGATTCTGCAGTACAATATCGTTGAAACCATTAGACATATAATAATGATAGTGATCCCGCCATAAACTGGAACACTTGGCAGCCAGGGGTAGAACGAAACACACAGAGAAAATGAAATAAAAGAAACGAAAGTCGCTTTCAAAACCAAGGATTTCGTGACTATCGCCTTGTAACGCAAGTGCAAATGTAACGCAAGGAAACGGTCTATACTAATGAAGGTCATTGTTAGGAAAGACATCCCAGCTAATAATCCTGCAAGCATGTTTGTCATTGCACCTGTCACACAAGATATTTTTCCAAGACGGTTCAGCTCTGCGGCTTTGTTGAGTACATATATTGGTTGTTCAATCAAACCAACACCTAAATCAGTACATGCCAATATAGAGATTAATAAATGAGATGGATCGTGTAGAGATGGGGTCCTTCGTATGGAGACAAATATTACACCATTAAAAAACACTGCCACAAGAGAGAATATAGCATTTAAAATACAGTTAACGATATAAACTTCACGGAGATAATCCAGATAAAGAAGATTGCTTTGAACAAACGGACAACTAGACACGGGTTCAGTTGCCAGCGTTTCATTCGGTGTTTGTCGTAATTCCAATCTAAACTCACTCATCTTCGAATTCGGAAGAAACTTGCGATTAAGTTTTCTCTTGATATCCCCAGTTTCTGTTTCAGAGATGTTCTTTTATCAATGGTTCAACGTACATACGAGCAAAGTTGCAAAACACTACATTCTGTAGTCAATTGTGTAGTGATATTAGGATCTTTCTTCTTAAATCACTTACTCTTGTTACCAACAATACAGCAGAAACTTCAGTCAAATGTCTTGCCTAGTTTTTCGACGCCTAAGCACAAGTACGACTTTATTTTTTAGTCTGTTGCTTTGTTGAAGCTCCGTCGTTTGACCTTGTTTGTCCACGTTTAGTCGATTTACACAATCTTAACAGAAAGTTCCCCAATAAGAAGTTAATCTTTCGAAACTCGAAGGGGAAATCCCACGAATTCATCTCGATCCTTGGTAATTTCTTTCATTTTCTTCACTATTTTCAATTAAAGTTGGTCAAGAGTAAATAGAATAGGAAGATTAAAATTGAATCTACTCCTGTTTAGGTCTGTTACGAAGTAGTAGTTTTCGTTCTATTTCGACAGATGATTTTCAACCATCAAACTGTCTTCCCGCGATGATCTTGCTCATCTCGTTGAAGCACCGAAATGAAACGAATGTCTGGTGAGTGTACTTTTTCACTAAAATCTTCTCAGTGAGATTCAAGTTGAGCTCATCCAGCGATTCACATTCAAGTGGATATGACTGTGGCGTAGATGAACAGTGTCTTTTACAACAGTAGTTTCAGCTGTCGTTGGGTTGAAGAGGAAATCCCCTGTTTATCGTAAAATTTTGTAATAAATAAATCTATTAATCGCGATACGATGAATCATGCAAAATCGGGCGCCTGAGGGCAACTTTGTACTTGAAAGGTAGACTTGCAAAAAGTCCTGTTAAAAAAAGATCATTTGTTTGAAGAGAAAATTTCATTGATTATCATGAAAAAAACATGAAAATATTAATGAAACCGAAACAGAACATTCATTTGTGCACGTACTTTTTCAAGTGATCAGTTTTTGACATTTATATTTACTTCGCTTTAACTTGGGATGTAACATTAATTATTCAAAAGATATTATTAAACTTGAATTAAGGAGTCTGTGGGTAGTTTTGGTCTGGCACACATAGCCGCATTGAAACGGCTACAACTTCGTCTTGAATAACTCGATCTGCAAACGGACTTTATATTCGGACTTTACGGACTCTTTTATTTTTATTTTATAAAAGAAAACACCTTAGCAAAAACGTAGGTCGTCAGAAGGACAGCCACATTCCAAAATGTAGTCGTCTTTTGCAAATTTTAGTCATCCCTGATGACGACTGGGAATTTCATGTGCATTGAAGGGTTTTATGGCAGTCAAATAAAAATAAGTGCGCTTACGCTGTTAAAGCACGCGACGGAATAACACGGAAGTCAGGCGTGAATAATCAACAAGTCACCTTGAGCGAAAATAGTTGTGAGCGTCTTTATTTTGCCTTAAAACCCTTCAATGCATATGAAGTTAAACGAGAATATTTGTAAAAGATACATCTTTTAGTGACTTCATTTAGAAAAAAATCGTTCGACCATTTTTTGAATGCCGCTTTTATCGATATTTTCTATTGCTTTTGACAATAAATGGAGTCATTTAGCTTCATGTCAAAAAATAAAAATAACGTTCTTAGAAAGAAAATCACAATTTGATTCATACTCAATGAGAACAGTGTCTATATCCGTACCTATATTCTAGCTGCTAAAAATATTGAATCCAGTAAATTAAAGTCCTGATTTTGAGGGTATAAAGTTTACACACTGGAAATAATAGTAAAAGTCCATAAAACATATTCATCGTAAAATATTTGGAAAGCGCTCTCATACATTTTTTTTGTTTATATTGCAATATGTTGGGTGCCTTGATGGACACTATCGACTGGTGCAAGTCGCTTAGAGAGTTTAGGTCTAGTTTTCGAGAAAATAAGCGGTAAACGATTTCTATGATGTCATCATTACGCCATAACAAAAAGGCCGCTTTATACTAATTTATCATTTTTGAAACCTTTAATCCTTTCCCGACATTGTGTGAAAAGCGCCTGCAGTTCGAGTTATTCAAGATGAAGTTGTAGTCGTTTCAATGCGGCTAGGTGTGCCAGACCAAAACTACCCACAGCCTCCTTAAAGCTAGACAAATCATTAAAATTTTAGAATCAGTATATAGACTTTCTCGCGTTGTGATTGGCCGAACGACCAGTGATTATGAGACGATAATCACTGACTGAGCGGTGAATACGAGGTTTGCTAATTAAAGTTTGCCAGAGCGGAAGCAACATACTCAGTCCACAGGCAGCCCAAACAAGGTTCCTGTGTATGGTTTGTAAGCGAATTTTTGGGAGTTATGATAAAGTCATGACAATAAAAGGTTTCACTCAACAATTTGCCTCAAAACTTGTTGCAGCTGTTGCTTTTACTTTGTTCAGTCTTCTGGCGAAGTTTCAGCGGGATTTGATGCCGTTTAGTGGGAGAGAAGAGCGGATTTTGAAAAAAACCCACTAAACGGCCTCAAATCGCGCTCAAACTTCGCCAGAAGACTGAACAAAGTAAAAGCAACGACTGCAACTACTCAGTGAACATATGGAGAATAATTGTTAATTAATTAACAGATCAAAAACAGTTTTCCGTGTTTGATACTCTGATCAAAACACGCGGGATGTTGGGAGAACACGAGAGGAGCGTAGGAAACCACGATGCGTAGCGGAGTGGTTTCCAGCTTCTCGAGTGTTCTCCCAACATTCCAAGTGTTTTGATCAGAGTATCGAACACAGAAAACTGTTTTTGATTTGTTTTATAAAATATCAACCACACGCGAAAAGATCGAAAAAAAGCAAAGTCTAAGTAAATTCTCCCTACGTGCCGTCTTATTCAAACTGACCAATGAGCGCACGCGATAGATTAAAAATGACGATAGCGGATACTCTCATCAAACATGGTTTTCGACCAATCATAGCGTGCGTAGTATCCCAATTATTTTATAACATATAATCAAAATATCTTTTTTCTCTAATAGTTTTTTTCTCTAATACTAAATATATGATATCTTAACATGTGAAGATAATACTTGATATTTTAAGTTTGCATGTAAAAATAACACCATTGGGTAAAAATCCACAAAAAATGTATTTTATCGATTATCATATATGTTAAACAGAATATTACATGGCTACTTAGTCTCGTGTTGAGAATATCTTACCCGTTTGCTGCGCTCACTCGTAAGTTTTTTTTTATTTTTAAGTTTACGTGTATCCTGCGCGGCCATGTATGATTCTAATAAGTACACCAGAGTAATATAAATAGAGATTATCACATGTTAAGAACTTGATATCATTTTTATTCACGAGTTTTTCCGTATCATATCGCGAACGAGAGTAGTATAGGGAATGGGGGTTCCAGCGCAATCTCAACACGGGCAAGACCCGTGTCAAAAATCCACCTACGGAAACAACCCACTCCAAGTGTGGTTGGGGGCAACAGCGCAAATATGCTAGTCTATATATGGAGTGCGAAGAATGTAAGAGAACTTTTAAGAAAGAAGCGGATTTGAAAAAGCATTTGAAAATGAAGACGAAGTGTATGAGCAGTTATGATTGTGGATGTGGTAAGAAGTTTGAGACTAAGGTTAAATTGTTTTGGCATTGTCAGGACTGTGAGTACGACTACGACGACTTAAAAAGTGCTTGGTATTAGGTATAAAATATTTCCTATTATATAGATGGAATCCCAAAGCAACTTCAGCACGGTGTCAATACCCGGTAACGGTGAGATTGACGTTAGACAGTTTTGGCGTCAGTCAGAAAGGAAGGTTAAAAGGACTCTCCGAAAAGGTATAGAAGAATTAGGAGCCCTGAAAGCGAGCATAATGGTAGAAGTAAGTTTGTCAAAAGACGAGGTAATGACGACAGCAATGTTGCGATCAAAGTCGTTAGTGATATTAGAATCCACGAATCTGGATAGGTCACTCAGTGAAGCCTTAGAAGCAATAATGGAGTCGCTGTCTAACTACACGAAAGAAGGATCGGGTTGGACAGTAGAGGAGGTTGAAGGAATAGAGATAAGTATAGCCAGGTACGTACCCATACGAGGGGGGAGTTACGTACCGCTACCAACGTGGGTAGAAAGGAAGAAGGCTATTGTAAACGTGAAGAATGAAGACAATCGATGCTTTATGTGGGCAATCAGGTCTGCACTGTATCCAGCAGAGAAGGATCCCTGTAGGACAAGTAAGTATCCCACAGATGATTTAGAGTGGGATGGTGTGGAATTTCCCATGCAGTTGATAGACATCCCCATATTTGAGGAAATAAACGATCTAGCAATTAACGTTTACGGAGTCAGAGAGCAGACGATAGTACCGTTAGTTCTGTCAAAAAGTAAAGGAGAGCGCGTACATTTATTCTACCACGGCGGACACTACTCATGGGTTAAACACATTAGCAGACTATTCTACAGACATACTAAGCACAAAGGCAAAAAGTACTTCTGCGACTGCTGCTTGCTGTCATTTACATCCTTAAATACCCTAAAGAAACACGATGAGATCTGCCGCGGAGTCGAAGAAGTGGCGCAACGGATCCAGATACCCACCAACAAAGAGCTTTCATACGCAGACCATCAAAAGCAGATGCAAGTGCCTTACGTGATATATGCAGACTTCGAAGCGTTGATAACTAAGGAAGAGCAGAAACGTGGTGCTACGAATAAGGTAGGATTACACGAGATCTGCTCCTTTGGTTACATAGTAGTCAGATCAGACGGTAAAGCAAACCCTCCTGTGATTTACCGAGGTAAGAACGCAGCTAATGAGTTTCTAGAAGCATTGCGAGAAGAGGAGGGGGAGATTAGAGAACAATTAAGACGTCCAAAGAAGATGGAATTTACCAAAGAGAACCAGGAGGCTTTTAACAAGGCAAAAAAATGCCACATTTGCCAACATACGCTTCTTCAGTTTGGAAGACGAGCCAAGAAAGCGTGGGATGAAGATGGAAAGTATCTAGGAGAAGCTCATTTTAAATGCGGGAAGTATGCTAAGAAAGGTGAGAAGCCGGGAAAGCCCTCCACGCACTGCATTCACTGCCACAAAGCATTTGTTGAGGATTTCTATGTGGATAAGGTTAGGGATCACTGCCACATCACGGGTAAATACAGAGGAGCGGCTCATTGGAAATGCAATATAAACTTCAAAGTAAATCCAGACATGGAGATTCCGGTGTTCTTTCACAACCTCCGCGGTTACGACTCCCATTTGCTACTACAAGGAACAGACGGCTCCGACGTCAAATGCATACCCAACAACAAAGAGCGCTACATGTCCGTAACTGTGGGTAAGCTAAAGTTCTTAGATTCGCAGCAGTTTATGGCGGACTCCTTAGCAAACCTCGTAAAGTATAACACCAACTTTCCCATTTCCAGTCAATATGGCGCGGAAAGGAAAGGAGTCTACCCATACGAATACATGGATTCCTGGGATCGATTCAAAGAGTCCCTACCACCCAAAGATCGCTTCTACAGCACCCTAAACGAGTCCGGTATAAAGGATGAGGAGTACCAGCATGCGTTAGACGTGTGGGAAAAGTACTCCTGTGAGAACATGGGGGACTACCACGACATCTACCTAAGGTCTGACGTAGTGCTGCTTGCAGATGTTTTCCAAAGCTTCAGAAAGATGGCTATGGAATATTACGGATTGGATCCCGCTAATTTCTACACGGCTCCTGGGCTCAGCTGGAGTGCTTTGTTAAAGAAGACAAATGCGCAGTTGGATCTCCTAACGGAATACGACATGTATCGGTTTATGGAAGACGGTATTCGTGGCGGCGTATGCGGACCCAGCCGACGTTACGCCCGCGCAAACAACCCCTTAGTAGAGCACGACCCAGAGAAACCAACCACATACATTTACTACCTGGATGCGAATAACCTTTATGGTTGGGCAATGTCGCAGTACTTACCTGTACGCGACTTCGAATGGGACAACATAAAGCCCATAGAGTTTTACCTAAACGTAGGTAAAGAAGACGACAAAGGTTACGTGCTGGAGGTTGATTTGGAATACCCAGAGCACTTGCACGACGCGCACGATGAGTTCCCATTAGCACCAGAAGCAATAGAAATACCATTTAAGCAGCTGAGTCCGCTGCAGAGGGAAATGTGCCCTGGCTACAAACCGTACAGGAAGCTAACGATGAACCTAATGGACAAGAAGAAGTACGTGGTGCATTACCGCAACCTGCAGTTCTATGTGCGCCACGGCTTACGCGTGAAGAAGATCCACAGAGTCCTAAAATTCACGCAGGAACCCTGGATGCGTCCCTACATTGACTTTAACACGCAAAAGCGTACCGCAGCGAAAAATGACTTCGAGAAAAACCTCTTCAAACTGATGAACAACAGCGTGTTCGGAAAGACAATGGAGAACATCCGCAAGCGCGTAAGCGTAAAAATAGTCAGCACCAAAGAGGAAGCAGAAGCATACGTGTCACAGCCAGGCTTCGTTAGATACGTAGAAATGCTGAACTTCTACGTGATTCACATGAAAAGGGCAAACCTCTTACTAAACAAGCCCGTTTACACAGGCTTTACGGTGCTGGATCTATCGAAGTTGCTTATGTACGAGTTCTACTACGATAAGCTTAAGCCAAAGTACGGAGACCGCTGTCGCCTCCTGTACACAGACACCGACTCCCTAATTCTAGAAGTGCAAACGGAAGACGTTTACAAAGACTGCCTCCCCGACATAGACGAGTACGACACCAGCGGTTACCCGAAGGAGCACTTCCTTTACTCTGCGAAGAATAAGAAGGTAATTGGGAAGATGAAAGACGAAATGTTAGGAAAACCCATAGTAGAGTACGTGGGTCTGAAACCAAAGATGTACAGCGTGCTAAAGTTAGACGGCGTAGAAAAGAAAGCTAAAGGCGTAAAAAAGTACGTGGTTAAGAAGGACATTACGCACGAGTCCTACCTCAACGTATTACGAACACGCAAGGAACAGCGGCATAAGATGAACAGCCTGCGCAGCTATGGTCATCAGATACATAACGTCACGCAGGAGAAGGTGTCACTGTCTGCATTTGACGGTAAGCGATGGATGTGTGATGACGGAGTGCATACGATAGCATTCGGACATCACACGATAAGCAGTTCTTCTTTGACGAACCCACGCGTGGGACCATCATGAAGATAATACAAGATGGGCTGGCCCTTCTTAGCTATTACGCTTCGGATCTGGTAAGTTTCCAAAGACCAATTAGGATCCGTAGCTCTTTTGGATCCTCCTTCTAATTCACCCGGCCCATAGAGATATCGAACCGTGACATTACCTAATTTCTTTTCCTGGGGGAAGACTGCCCTCGAACTTCTGATGAAGGACTTGTGTTCCACGTGTTTCTTTTTTATGGCATCCCTGGGTTTCATTCCCGTAGCCCTGGCCGCCCCGTTGTTCGAAGCTGCGACGACCTGGGGGAGCCTCTGAGTCCATTCCCTATTGCGTTTGGAGGGATCTTCCAGCTCTTTCCAATACTGGTATCCAAAGAGACGCTCGGCCAGGGTCTTATTGAATCTTTCGACAATGCTTTGACCCCTGTGGTACTCTGCTTTAGCTCTTCTAATCTTAGTGTCGTGGTCTTTCAGGGTCTTGGTAACCACGCCCATAAACTCCGTCCCCGCATCCACTTGCAGCAGCTTGGGCCATTTCAAGACGCGCTTATAAATCCTACCTAGGGCTTCTGCGACTTCCCCAGAATCCTTGCTGGTTATGGGTTCGGCGTCCTTGTATCTGCTTGCGATATCGACTACGGTCAAAGCGTACCTATAGGTCTTTTTTCTCACCTTGTCGTGCGGTAAGAAAAGCAAATCCGCCTGATGAACTTCATTGGGGGTATTTACGGTAAAGCTGGGCCTGGGAATGTACTTGGGCACGGGAAGATAAACCTGCCAGATGGTTTGTTTTTTCAACCAGTTCTTAGCTGTTTCGTCTGATACCCTGGCCGCGGTCGCGAGTTTCTTGATGGCCGACGCTCCTTTCCAATAGCCTTCAGGCCCATAGTAAATCCTTTTGAGTTTGTCCTCTACGCGGCCCATTATATGAATAGAATCGCGCTTCGCTTGATTCAAGCGAAGGATAAAACAAGATTGATCTTACGTCCGTTAAAATCCACCGTCTTTCCGTCCACTTTAATGGTGATGTTTATGCTTTCTACCAAATTAGACAAGTCATAGCTCAAAGAAATGGGAGTGTATTCTACTGGGTCAAATGGATTACCTTGGGGCAGAAACTTGGACATAAGAGAAGACTTTTCTCCATTGTTGTAACTATGGACCAAGTCGCAATAGACTTCATAAGAGGATGCGACTTTCCATTTCACATCATATGTATTGCCGCTATTTATTGTGGTACTAGTAAGGCCCAGGAGTTCTACCAATGAACTGTCCTTTAAATTAGCGCTTCCACTATTTTTCTTGAATTTCATTTCATGGGGTAATCCTGTGGTAAGAGTATATCCGTGCTTTGCTAGCTCCTTAGCCAGTGTTATTGGGGTGTAATGGGAATCTGGTATTTTTGGTTTGGTGCCGGAAGTTCCGATGACAAAGCCATTAATTAAATTATACCAAGAATTGTACAAAGAGCAACTAACCAACCGAACCCTTTCCGCGCGGATGGGAGGATTCAAATACGTGGTAAAGTCATTCTTGTCGCTTTCCAAAAAGACGATCATTATATTAGATACGCCAAAGCCACGCCTCCGGCCAGCCCTGCAACTCCTACAAATACCAGCTCATTGTCTTTTTGTTTCTTAGAAGGCTGGTAGTAATTCTTGAACTGAGGCTTTTTCATTCTAAAGTCGGGGTGTGCTTGCGCATAAAGTTTGAAGGCGTAGTCTGTGTTTTCGAAGTTCTTGTCTGCCTGCATCTTGTCTTGGTAGTTCTTATCCAACCAATCCCTGTAAGCTTGTCTTTTTTCATTCCAAGCTGCCACGTCCCGCTGATATTTCTCCAGCGCTAAGTCGTGTCTCTTTCTTTCGGCGGCACCGCTTTTGTCGCCTCTAACTAATCTATCCAAATATTGACCACCATAATTAGCCCCTGTAAATGCTAAAGCTGCAATGACTCCACCTGCGACTAGGCTAACCATTTATACATTAGGTAGGTACTTTTCCTTCCGTAGGTAATCCTTTACCATGATAGCCCCGCCTACGGCAGCGGTCATCTTAGCAAAATTAGCGAAGCTCTTGCTTGGGTCTTCAGTAAAGTCTTCTTTGAGCACTTTCTTACCTACCCAACCAATACCCGCAACAATAGAAGTAATGATAGCTGCCTCTTCAACAGTTTTCAACAACGCGGTCGACATTATATTACAAAGCGAGAAGGAAAATCTAGGTCGCCACGGTACGTGGTGATAAATCTACTCCATTTCAGGGATCTTACTTTTTCTAACCTCCACAGGTGCGTGATATGTTGCGGCCTCCCACTTTACTTTTGGCTTCGTAGCCCGCCATTGTAAGTAGAGGCTGCCTGCTGCTATAGCGACTCCTAACGCGCCAATGACGTACCCAGGATTGATAAAGGATTCCTCTTCTCTTTCCTCCACCTTTTCCTCCTTCTTTGCTTTGTTCTTCTTATTCATCTCCGCGAGCTTCTTTCCGGCAGCGACTCTGCCCGGAGATTTAGCCTTGGTAATCTTGGTATCTTCTACGGGAGCCTTTTCTGGTTGTTCTTCGGTGTCACTCATCTTATATTAAGGGACTTGAAGGACTTGACAAGTAACTTGATGACGACTTGACAATGACTTGGCAATGACTTGACAACGACTTGACTAAGTACTTGAGAATGACTTAAGGACGACTTGACTAAGTACTTGAGGTGACTTGACAACGACTTGACTAAGTACTTGAGAATGACTTAAGGACGACTTGACTAAGTACTTGAGGTGACTTGACAACGACTTGACTAGGTACTTGAGGCGACTTGATCAGGTACCTCAGTAAGTGCTGCCTGGAAGACCTTTTCAACGTCTCTGTCCTTCTTGAAGTCCTTCCAAGATGTTCCGAAGGAACCTAGTACCTCCTTCAAGTCGACATGCTGAGCTACGTGCAAAGCCGCAGAGGCGACTGCCATTAACTTACCGCACTTCAAAGACAACCACCCACAGGTTATCTTAAGTTCTTGGGATATGACATAGTCATCTCTTATGTCCTTCTGTAGTTGCTCCACGTCGTCTATGGGCAGTGCAAGTCCAAGCAATTTAGTGGCAAGTCGGATAGCGGAGTCTGCTACGGCGTCCGTGGTCTTACTTGCAAGGGCAGCCTCGTACCTCTTGTGGAACTTCTTAACCTCCTCTTCTGACAGCTTATTAACCTGCTCATGGGTAAGTTCCTTACCTATCATTTCTTTACACTTCCCAGAAGACACAAGGATGTTAAGTTGTTCCTTGAGGTTACTTTCGTCTAACTGCGTGGGGACTTCATCTATGAGCTGCTCAATGTCCATATACATTAACGTCATAAGGAAACCTCAAAGAGAAGATCATCTTGGAATGTTGGTGCGTTTTTAAATGCCGCATGTATTCGTGTAACTGTTCCTTGGATATCTCACCGCCGTAGTCACTTAAAATGGTTTCCAGGTCAGACTTGCTCGGAGTATAAAATACTACGAGAGAGCCTATGTTTTCCCTAAAGGGCTTAGAGACACTGGTAAGCTGCTGGGAAAGCAACCAAACGCTGATATTGTCGTGTCTACCGCTGAAGGCGAGCTTCACTAATTCAGAGGTGCGCTTTTTTACGTCGTCCCCACAGGCAATGTCATCCAGTATGAGTAAAGTCTGTGTATCTTTAGGGAATTGCTTGTGCCAGAACTTCAAATGGCTGGATAACTCGTTAGGATCTAAAATATCTACGAAGAAGTCGTCGTCTTTCACTCCTATGCCCGTCCAGGTGCGGTTATTCACGTAGGTGGGGCATAATAGCACGATGTAGTCAAAGCGGTATCTAAAGGGTCCTAATAGCTGCTCTACCACGAACTGGGTCTTTCCGCAGCCGGTGGGTCCTACTATCAGAGCATTGCAGGGAATATGATTCGGATCCATTATATATACAATGGAACCAGTGGAAGCAGTAAGAAGGATCGCCGGCGACGCAAAGGATAAAAAAGACACCATAGAAATGCAAAGGGAGGAGATAGACCGGTTAAAAGAGCGCGTACAGGAATTGTACGATGAAATGTGTGGTCTGAAGCGCGCGGAACGGTTTGGCGCGCTTTTGACAATGGCGACGTGGGCTAAGGAGTCCATTAAGGACTTCATTCGATATCCCCCATAGATATATGGACTGCATTACGTGCGAACTACCTGCTGACTGCATAATCCCTCCCAAAACACCGATACCCAAACCGTGTAAAAAATACACCTGCCGTCACTGTAATAAGGTATTCTCTGAAGAAGACTTCGTTGGAGATTGGTGTCCCGCGGATACTAAAGCACAAAGGACTTTAGACGACGCTCGAGAAGAGTAAGAGGTCGCAAAGAAGATCTTACTAAGCCCCGGCAAGAGGAATTAGCATAGGTCTTTCTTTTTTATTGTTATTTTGTTAAATGCTGCAAAGAGGTCTCAAGTAAGGACCTATTTTTTATTGTTATTTTGTTAAATCATCGTAATCGAAGAATGGTTAACATGATTATCTTTTTGCTGGTTTCAACGATGAGAAAGAATGATACCTCATCTTTTAATGGGGGCTTAACAAAATAACAAGAAATAATAGACCCTATCCTAAAACCCTCTTACGGGGCTTAACAAAATAACAAGAAATAATAGACCCTATCCTAAAACCCTCTTACAGGGTTTAACAATTTAACAATAAAAAATAAGGTATATATAATGAAGTGCGTGCAATGTGATAGAGCTTTTAGTAGCAAGCAGCGACTGCAATACCATCTTTCCAAGAAAGTCTGTCAGAAGACCATCAGCACTGTTTGCGGTGACTGCGGTAAGGAACTGTCCACAGTACAGGCCCTACGATATCACCGCGAGCATAGAGTCTGCCTTAAAGGTCATTGCCGCCGATGCGATGAACCCCTCTTCGAAGAAAACTGGCATAAGTACCGCTGCCGTCGCTATGACCTCACAGATGTGGTCTGCGAGACCCACGGCGATTTAGCAGAGCGATGTTGCCCCCTTGAAACCGGCCGGGTGCTCACGCGACGTAAGAAGGAGATCGACGAAGACTTCGTATGCTTCGACGACTATGAGGGTGTAAGGTGGGAGAATAGGGAACACTGGGATGGCATCTGCGACCGATGTGGCTGTATACGTAGCGGCCAACATATTTGGTGCTGCCTTTACGATGGCCCTAAGCCCTTAGATCATTATCTGTTGGTAAGAAAAGAGTGGAATCTACTTAAGGTATAATGTTACCTTACATCGCAGCGTTCCTAGGAGGTGTGACTATTACCTTATCAGCGTATGAAATGGCGGAAAAAATGAGGGCAGACACAGCAGATGACTACTTATCCGCCCATGAAGAGGATTAGTCGCACAACGGATTATCCTCCGCTCGACGTTCGATGTCAAACTTCCATCGGCCGTTTACCTTACCATGACTGCGTAGGTGTGTATATTCTTCACCCTGCAGTATGTATCTCACACAGTCAGGCGCCCAAAGGCTGTATTCCTGACCGTCGCGTTCTAAGACCAACCTCAAACGGTCGATGTCTTCGAATGCGACGTAGTTTTTTATTCGGTATGAAACGCCTTGCAGCAGATCTCGCCAGTATGTTTGTTTAAGAATCATTATACCTATGAAATATTTTAAGGTGCGTGCTTAAAGTGTCTTGACCTTTGAATGCCTTAATGCACCAAGGGCAAGGAATGCGAATACCGGCAACATATTCGTCTATTTCCCTGCAAAGTAGATCATAATCATTGCTTACGATGGTTAAATATCCATTTTCTTCATATCGTTCCAACATTACCCTTTGTTTCTCGGACAATACGCCGGTGCCTTTGGGTGTCTTCAATTCTATGCATAATCCATTGTATTTATTATGGTTGTTAAGGATCAGCAGATCGGGTTGGCCTGCCTGGTAGCCTTTCCGCCAGCTTTTAATGCGCTTACTTGCGGTGTCCTGCAGTTCTCCAAGACCTGGAACTATGATTACGTGCGAGTAGAACCTACGCACCCTGTGTACGGTTCTATCGTGTATGTCTGCCTCCGTTTCTATCTTAAATGCCATTGGATTTGAACCATTGAATCGCTTCTCCATATCGTATTTACCTGTCTTCCTTAGCGTGGGTAGAACGTCACCCAACACCCATTTCCTGAACTTTTTTGCTTCAGCCTTTTCAGATCCGAATATCAATTCGTAAAGACCTTCCTCCGTCAAATACACGGCATTGGGTTGTGCGTTAAGGGTGTCACGCTGAGTTACACCCTTTAAAGACTTCAAAGTTACCCTGTTTTCCTCTGATACGTGATCAGACGCCGCTTTTCTGGAATTTACGTAACCCAACGCCGCCGCCACCTCCTTCGCTTTGAAATAAAGTTTATCGCCTTGCACTATGCATTGCAGTTTGGTGTTGTTGTTTTCAAATACGCGAAGCATTATATACCAACGATATTTTTTATCAAAAGGATGAGTCATCAATATGCAACGCTTTTTAGCTGATTCATTTCTACGCTTAGTTGCGCGTCTGAGACTACGAAGATATACGCGTTGATCTTAGTAGTGTCGCTGGCATGTTTGGTGCGCTTGATCTCCAACGTAATGCCGTCCTGGGTATTTACCAGCCGCAATCCCTGACCATGTAGGTCTTCGTCGTTCGTCGTGCGCATGTCGATCCACAGCGCATACTTATCCTTAAAGAATTCCTTTGGGCCAATTTGGTCGCCAAACTTACGCGCGACTTCCCGGTACATGTCCTCGGGCTTTATCCCTTGTGAGTAAACCTTATTAGGCACTCCGTTGATGCTAACACCTACGTTGGTAATGTTAGGATTAAAGAACGCCTCGGAGTCACGCAATCCTGCCGTGTATGTCTTTGCGAACAGCAACATTATCCCTGTAAGGCTGCGCCTGGGAAGGTTAATGCTTTGGTTGATGACCTCTTCGACGTTATTTGTAAAGCTGAACGTCTTGTACATCACGACGTGATCGTAAAGGAAAGCCTTCCCGGAGCTGTATTCCATACCGGCGCTACGTGCCAGCTCTTCGCTGTATACCGTCTCGTACTGCAGCTCCAAGTTCTTGATGAAATAAGGATCCCCGGCTGATGAACTTACATCTTTTCCTTGCAGGATGTTCGTAGTATCTGCTAGGGGCACTCCGAACTGCAGCTCGCTTAGCTGCCTTGGGTAGTATGCACCGTGGTTCGTAATAACTTCAAAGTCCAAAGGAACGACATATTTAGTACCATAAGCCGTCTTTATTTCGTCTTCTCCCGAGGCGCTGTCGGTTGCGCTTCTTACCTTGCGTATGGCTTCACTGGCGATTCCCTGCTCTATCCTTTGCGCGCGGTCAAATGCAGTCAACCATAAGTCTTTGTACGTGGTATACAAATCATACCTGTTTAAGTCCAGCAAGGATTCCCCGGCGAACTTTACGCGCATTTTGGAAACAAGGTTTCTACCTGCATTATTGACGACGTAACGCGCGTCTGCGGTATCTGGCTGTATTGCTAGGTTAAACCTTAGCGCCAGGGTGCCAGGAACCAATACTAGGTTATCCGTTAGGCGGGGCACGCCTACGTACAGGGTTTCCCCTGGCTTAGCGCTAGAAGGTGTGAATGTAACCCGGTGAAAGGTGCGTTCTGCTTTCAGTCCGCCAACCTGCTTAGGTAATATGTTGGGGTTTAACTTTGAGCTTATCATATATAATGGAAGTAGAAGGTGATTTTGATCCCCTTACCGAAGAAGGTCAAGTCGACATTAACGACGAAGAATACGACGCATGGACTAAAGGCGCGGAAACCGCGCCTCACGTTTACGACATGGCCTTGATAAGCAGGTATGGTGATAGGTGGAGAAGCTTCAAGGCAGCCTTGAATCGCATGTGGCAATCAAGAAACCGCGGCAGCCCCGTCCCTGAGTACTTGGAACTTCGAAACATAGACGAGCAGGGAGCAACCGCGCGGGAAACCGTAGAGTGGGCAACGCAAGAGCTAACGCAGCGTTATTCCAGCTTTGATGCTGACGACGTAAGGCTCACAGAACGCGGAAACAAAGTCCTCATAAGCGTTCAAGACCTGAGATTTCCTGACAAAGACCGCTGGACGAAACCACAACCCCTCTTTGATGAGGAGGGCAACGTTAGGGGTGACGTCTCAAGATTAAAAGGCTTTCAACTAGCTACCCGAAGCGCGTTAGAAAGGTTGGAAACCCTAAATGAACGGGTTGCGCTAGAAAAAACGCGTCAAGGGACTGCAAGAAACGTTGGAGGAAAGGGAAGCAGATTACATGCGACAAAACCAACTACTCCTTGATGCTCAAAAGAGAGAACTTAACGATAAAAACCAAAGAATAATAGAAATGAGAGAACAAAGAGATGATGCTGAACGTCGAATGAACCAGGCTGAAAAGGCATTCGATCTCGCCCTGCAAGACCTAAACATAAGCAAGGAAGAAGCTAAAAACTTGCATATCACCATAGCTGGCTCTTTGGAGGAACGGCGGCAGTTGGTTGCCGAAATCAACACTAAAGAGGAGCAAATCCGGCAAAGAGATCAGGCCATCGAAGACCTGGAGGGGCAAATAGAGCGGCAGCAGGAAATAATCAACGACCAGACTCGTACCGAGGAAGAAAGGGAAGCAGCTCAAAAGGAAGTGGAGGCCCTCGAAATACGCCTTGCGGAATTGCGGGCTCAAAAGGAAAACCTGGAAAAAGAGTTGGGGCTTACCACCAAGGAAAAGGTAAAAAGAGCCCTTTTGAAGTATGGCGTTCCACTGGCATTTGCGGTCGCTATTTCGAGCGTAGTAGGAGTCATCCTATCCACGCTTAAGGCTACGGGCGCGGGCGTAAAGAAATTAGGCAATGGACTAACGGACTTGGGAAAAAAGATGGCAGCCGGTTTGCCTGGGCTGCTGGGTTCGGTTGTTTCCTTGGCGCTCAGGGCCGGCGGAGAACTGCTAAAGTTTGTGGGGAATAACATTTGGATCTTGGTCGTCGCTATTGGAGTGGTCCTCCTGAAGAAGATGAAGGCTTAATCTTCTCATCGGACGGTGTCCTGCTTTGAGGATAATGAAAGACGGTATTAGCACCGCCCTGGTAATTTGGAACCAACGGTAACACACTCATGGTAGAAATGGGCTTATGACTCCAGACTGCATTAGCGGGCCTGCGACCTACGCGATTTATTCCAAACTTGCCGTCATCAGAAGTGACTTGCAACTTAGCATATTTACAATTGGCTAGCATATGAAAAGTTACTGGCGTTAGGTCTTCAGCGGACCTAGTGTAGGGCTCCATCGAAAAATGGGTAACTTTCCTGGTGTTCGTTGAAGTTCGATAAGGAAGCAGGGGCTTATTATTCTCATCGATAAGCCTAAACCCCACATTCGCATGCGTATTTGCATTAATGCTAATAGTGCAAATGACCAATGCAGTGCCCCCAACCTCAACCCACAGTCCAACGTCATGCCAAGCGCCGTTTTCATATCCCTCTTCATCTAAGCGGTGGGTATAACGCGTTTCCCTCACGTATGGATTCATATATTACAGGGAACAAGTTCCCTTCTAGAGGCTCATCACCGTCAAAGTGCTGATGGTCATGTGGTTATAGACAGTATTCCTTTGATTTTCTATGCTATTTATGCAAACACTCCCGGTGTCATCTACTCTTATCTGCAGCTTTACCTTCCCGTGGCAATCAGCAACCATGTGGAAAGTCCAAACGGAAAGATTCTCAGAGCTATTCGTTGGCGGCTCTACTGAGAAATGCGTGGGCTCCCTGTCGTTTGTCTTCACGCGCATGGGCTGTAATACTCCGTTGTCGTCGCAGAAACGAAATCCTACATTCGCGCTGCTAACGGCCCCAAAAGAAATGCTGCATAATATCAATTTTTTTCCTGAGTAGTTTAAATTCACGGACATACCCGTGACATCAACCCAAGACGCCTGGGTGTATTTTTTCTCGCCTGTGTAAGTCGTATAAACGCAATCTACTCCAGTTACGTAGGGGTTGTTCATCGCCATATATAATAGCTCAGACCAATGCTTGCAGCTGCTAGACCGGCTTTTAATAAGTTATGGTCATATTCCTCAGGTATCGCAGGTAGGACCTTCTTTGATGGTTTCTTAACTGTGGGTAGCTTCGTTTCGTGTGACTTTTTTGGCTTCTCTACGAAGTGAGGAATGTTCCTAAGAGTGTCAGAGTTCACGTCATTCGCCCCAAACTTCATATCCTTAGTAGCTCGCTGCAGTTTGTTGTTGTATCCTACTACAGAACCAGTATTTATAGATAAATTACTAGGCATTAACCAACAACCCGGGGCTACTGCATAGTCCAACCTCGCCTTAGAATTTTGTATAGCTAGTTGGTAACGCTGTACGCCCTTGCTAATGTCGCCCTCCAAGATCGAACTTTCAAATAAGATCAAGGCTTCGGCTCGCGTTTCTTCTGCGGCGCCGGTATTTCCCACTATGCTAGATCGGGTGTTTACCTGAGCTCCAAGGATAGAATACACGTAAGCTTCTATGCTGCGGTTTAAACGGGCAAGGCCGGCTTTGGTTAGTCCTTTACCTTCTGGGGGTATGAAATTAAGATATTGCTTTGTTTGCTCGTCGTTGGTAATTTTGATAATCAGTGGATTAGCCCCTGCATACTTACCGCCCTCGTCTTTGAACAGAGGTCCGTCTCTGACTTCCTTAGTGGTCTTAGCGTTGGTTCAAAGAAGGTGCTACTGTCGTGAGTTTCTTTGTGATACCCAGTGTTCCATCGTAAGATTCAACGCATATGAACTTCCTTATCACTTAGCTCGTGTCCACCAATCCCCCAATAAGCCCAAATATGTCCTAAGACCATTGTTGC
>NW_028292571.1:8844573-8874064 GCF_029948245.1 Actinia tenebrosa | reverse complement strand
CAAATACGGAAACGGTTTTAGATTCTCTGTAAAAGAAAACGCCGCTGAAATGCATCGCATGCGCAAACCTTTTTCTCTAGTGTCATAGCGCGAGTGCAGTGTGCTCTGAAGGACGCCCTCAGAACCAATCAGAACGGCGATTGTGCCTAGCTGTCTGTTGTCTCGCCGTCAACAACAGAAAGCATCTCAATAATTAAATCAAAACAAAATATTTAAATCTTCGGTTAAATCAAGCGGAATTTTTTCCTTACTTACTCTTATAAGCTCAACCAAATCCCTCTAGAATTTCATTATCATTCCATATTTTAATAAAATTTTAAAGGTTCTATAAAGTTTGTCTTTCCGTAACCAAAAGTCTACGGCGCAAACTAGATGAAAATCTTGCCGTTGAGTATATATAGTAATCGGTTTATGGACGTTTAAACCTCAATCTAATGAAACTACGAGGATTAACGAAAACTTGAACAACTTGGACCATTAAATTAAAGCCATTTGTAAATACAAATGCGGTGTTGAACATATTAAAAAAAGCTTTATCAACATGAGTCTATAACATGTCATATTTTGTGGCGACTAGGCCTTTAATAACGAATCGCATTCATCTAAGCGTGATAGGATGGGCTAATTAAATATTCAGTTAATAACTACCTATATTTGTACGGCAGGCAGACACAAAAATGTGCTCCAGTTAAAAGGGAAGTAGAAAAAAAAAAAAAAAAAAAACGATTTCAAATTATTATTAATTATAAATTAATTTTGGGAAATTTTCGAATTACCGTGGAACCTCAAACCGTTGGCTGTTAATATGCAGTCTGGTGAGACTTACTGAGCGACCGAGTCCGTCGAGGAGTGAAACATCATCACGCAGGGACTGATCCCAAACATCAACGATATAGCGTGACAAAATGGACCATAATAGTTCTCTTTCTTCGTGAATGGCATACCACTTTTTGATCTCTAGACGCGCTCATTAATAATATACAGGTTTAGCTATAGTATTGTTTATAAGTCAGTATGATTTGATGTTAGTTAGAAAGTCTGCCTATATTGGTGCATTTACATTGTACATTGTTCATTGTTATTGTTCATTGTTCATTGTTCACTCTATAGTTGCCCCCCCCCCCGCTAATGTCTTGGAACGTGGTACAGTCAAACATCTTGGCGTTCCAAAGACACTGATTCAAGCCCTATTCACTTTGCCAGGGGCGGCCAACAGCGACGAGTCACAGATTAAGGCGGAGCCCGCCCAGAAATAAAAAAGTTAAACAAAAGAAGAAAGAAAGCAAACAACAAAAAGAAAACAAACATTTTCATTCATTTAATGTGTGATAAGAAAATTTATCATTTGTAAAAAAACAAAGTTTATCAGTTCAAACTAAGTTTGAAATTTTACTTTTTTGTTCTAGCGTTCGACAATTAATCACGCAAACTTCTCAGGTACACATGCCAGGGCCGTAACCAGGTGGGAGCACAAGTGTGCACATGCAGCCCCTCATAAAAGCAAAAGGTCGCTCATCCCATCTCCTTTTTTTTTTTTTTTTTTTTTTTTTTTTTTTTTTTTTTTGGTTTTGTACTTTTTTTTTTTCTTTTTGGTTCTGCAATTATTCCTGTGCACCTCCTGCAAGATCCTACGTGTTACGCCACGAGTTGGTAATAAAAACGATCAATGGTTCGATTATTCGATGTGAACCCCCTGTAAAAGTTCTGGTACGGCCAGTGCCATGCCCCAACCTCCCCCTCACGCTTGATGCACTGGGTACAGGCAGCTTTATGAGGGGATTTGGAGATAAGAATTTTACTTCCGTAACGATGCATAGCTGGCACCAATATGTGGAATGAGAAGAGTAGGGGCATGCTGGAGTTACGAAGTAAATAAATTCGTGTTGGTGGCTCCGAAGGACACCACAATATCTTTCTACGCTCGTTTCTTCATTCATTTCTTATCTATTTCGTTGAAGTTGCCATCTAACGAATTTGCATCAGAAATTCGAAAAAGATCTGTCGTTTAGCCTTTGGATTCTCCTCAATCGCTTTTTGCCTTAAGAGATCTCTGTTGGTAAGTTCTCTTCAACAAGGCTTTCGCATTTTCTACAGGAAATACACCGCCTTGCTCGCGATTGTCAATCAGGTTACCATTAACATTTTCGGCTTCGCGATATAAGCGAACGTCTCTGCGATGGATTATCATTTGAAACACAACATCTTCGAAACTTCTCTGCCGATTATTATCGATAAGATATTTGGCATGATCACAAAAGGTCTTCTTACTTAAGCAATCATTTGACAGTTCTTGCTAGAGATTTCAATGGGTTAGTTTTCTCTTGAGTTGCTTTACAGAACACGAAGTGCGTTTCGCACTCTTGTACGATATCCTTACGTTTAACTTTTCTTTGTTCTTCCTGGAATCCTTCAACCAACATCTTTCAAAAAATGATTGTAGGCAGTCGATCCCACACTTCCTTCGGGTAAGACAGAATGACTCGGCAAGTGGACATCGATCAACTGATTTCGATTTCCAGCCATCTTGATACTCTCCAAGCATTTGTCTACAAAAGTGTGAAGACAATGAGGCAAAGTTTTGGCTCCTCGAGTTATCGAAACACCACAGGACAACATAATTCATCTTCTTGCAGAGAAATGCTAGAGTTTTGATTCGGCCATAGTTTAAAGGTCTTTAAACGAACGGAAAGAACGGGAAAAAAAACAACAGGAGTAGACCACAGGGAAGCCCACATCGGAAATAGCCAGGTAATAGAACAAGTTCTTTCTCTTGTCTGCCATCTACGACCAGGAATGACCAAGAAAACGATATCTTCGTTTATTTATTTTATTTAGGTGCTTGTTTTGGTAGTCGTTTTATTATTTTAAGTGTTGTTCTTTTCAGCCGGGTATTTTTGGTTGTCTGATATGTCTGTCTGTCTGTATGTTTGACTGCTGTGTCTGTCTGTCATCATTGTCTGTCTGTACTCGTTTGTGTTAGACGTGTCTAAATGGCTAAGGACACGGTTTGGTTCTTCTCAATTTAATTCTTCCAGCAGATGGGTTACTGTGTACTATTAACAAGTTGGGGATGAGGCGGCGGTATATTTGCTTCCGCTTCTTCGCCGTATTTCCAAGAAAATTTTTTTTAAAAATATATAAAATGGCTGCTGCTCAATCGTCTATGTTCCATAAAATCCCTGTACATGAGGACGACCTGTCTTGTCCTGTTTGCTATGATGAGCTAGATGATCCCAAATCTTTACCAGTTGTGCACATATTATATGTAAGGTGTTGCCTTGAAAAAATGGCTGCCAATTCAGACGATCAGTTCATCGAATGCCCAATTTGCAAGATGAAATCTAGGATTCCTGAAGGAGGAGTGAATGTATTCCCTACAAGCCATCTAATGAAGAGAATGGTGGAAACTATTCCAGGGAGAAAAAGAGAAGCTAGAGCTGGAAAAAGCGCTTCTAAGGATTGTGAAGATAACTTGAACGATGGAAAAGCGGACTGTCGAGTCGATAGATAAACTAATAGTTGAGGCACCAAAAAACATGCGAAGCGAGCACAAGAGTATTAAGGACGAGGTATCAGAACATGCTAGGAAAACTAAACGAGTTATAGAAGAGCAGAAAATCGGCTGTTATCCGAAGTAGACGATACGAAATGGAAGTTTCGAGATCTTAAGATTAAAAAGGCGAAAGCAAAAACTTCTAGAGGGAATCAAACAAGCAGAAGTTTGTGCGAAGAATGTTCAGGAACATTTGAAGAATAACAGTCTGAAAGATATTCAAGAATTGAAGCAAGTCTTGGTTATCGATCTTCAAGATCATTCTAGGAAAATTCTTGAGCGTAATATAAGTATAGAAGGCATCGAGGGGGATGATACTCTAAAGTTTGAGAAAAACATGAAAATGTTTGCAGAGCGCAATCTCCTGGGAAGTGTGAGTAAATCCGTGAGGAAGGCAAATGTAAACAAAGTCCAAAAAGCCGAAGAAGGATTAAGAATGACAATTTCTTGACTATAAATCTTACATTTGAGCCTTTAAGTATCGCTATTTCGAAAAGTCATGATAGAATCAATATAGGAATTCTTCGTAGTGAAGAGAAAAAGTTTTGATATCTTCACAATACATGGAAAAACACGTTAAGTCCATACAACTCGATTCAGCTCCAGCTAATCATTTATATGATGCTTATTTCTCCATTGAAGATGACATTATTCTTGTGCTGGATCGCATAGACAAACAATTACTGAACTATAGCCTCGATGGACATTGTAGGAAGTCAAACGCTTAGATGAAAATGTAAAGTTTATTTCATTGGATGAAAATAACCGAATAATTTTGACAACGAGTCAAAACGAAGAAGCCATCAAGCCGTGTAAAGTTCTGGTCTTCCACCCAGATAAGGATGAACTTCAGTTTAGATTTGGTGAACGTAACCTTGAAATCCCTCTGGAAGAGCTGTGTATCACAAAGATATCTTTTACGTACCCGATAACTACAGCGAACTGCAGATTTTTGATCAAAAGGTAAATTTATTCAATGTGTCCTGTTGAATGGGATTAACCCTAAGGATTATAATATTTTTGCTATTGACGTTTATGAAGACTCAATAATTGCATGCGACCTGCAAAAAAAACTTGTTAAGATTTTTTCTATTGTTGAGTTTTCGTTGATTTCAACTTTGCAAATCCCGGATGCACCTTGGATGTTTGAGGCATTACCTACTACCACATTTGAAAAATCTAGATTTGCAGTGATTTATGACGAAGTCTTGAGGCTTGATATTATTGGGTACCGGTGATGAATCGCAGCATGGGTCTTGTTGACACAGAAGGCGGGAAATACCCAGTCTCTCCTATACCTATTTACCACAGGACACCCAACTGAGACTAGGTCTTAGTCTCCTATGGTGTATGTCCCAAACCGCATCCCATTCGATCCGCTGGGATTGAAAGTGTTTTAGGATTGAATTGAATCAAGAATAAATTAAATACTTCATATTCTCTTGATTGAATATATTACGCAAATTTTCAGATTGAATGTAGAGAAGAAATCCAGGGTACAGTAAAAACCCGCGTATAAGAACCTAAAATTTAAGGACCTGTTAGGCTAAAATTTCATTTTTAAGCACCCGTCACATAAGAACCATTTTAGTCTAAAATCCTAAAACAGGTTCTTATTTTTAAAAAATAGAATCAATCTTTTCAAAAATATATTTACAACACAGTCTGTACACAATAATGCTATAAACACTATAACTGTACATGGTTACTGTAAAGAACATGTCCTCATTGAATAAAAAATCCAAGTTAAAATGAAACTGAGATGAACCTTTGATTTTATGAAATCACAGTACATGAATTTAATATTGGAATACTGTACAGTCCATTGTAGAACAAAGACCAGACTACAAAATTACTACTTTATTTCTTGAACAAAGTTAAGAACCTAATTTAACACTAAATACCATTTATGTAAGAACCTGTTTAGGCTAACTTGAAAAAACCTAGGTTCTTATACGCGGGTTTTTACTGTATTGCATTGAATGTCTTTTGTACTGAATTATATTCATTGTGGATTGTATGTCATAGATTTGCATGCGCATAGACATTGAATTGAATAAATTGGGATTTAAATGGAATAAATATAAGTGTAATGAGTTTTGCTACAATTACTACATAATTATATGAATAGCATGAAGCCAGTGATGGTTTTATGCCATTTCTAATTCTTCTTCTCCATCTCTTTGTAATGAATTATTTAAAATGTAACGGTTCTTTTTCTGTTGTCATTGTGGTTTTTTTTTTTTCTATATATTTCAAGTTATTAGACCTAATATACAGAATTATTTTTAGTTCGTTTTCATTAATAAGATTTGAACAAACCTTTGTATGCTTATCTCAACCCTTCACAGAATAGGAACTTCGTGTTTATACGAAGTTTCGCGTAACACCCAACTGATGACGTTAAAACGATCGATAAACATTGAATTATCGATCTGCTAACATCTTGAGTGAGCGAGTGACTGATTTTTATTTTATTTTACTTTATTTCTATTTCATATTAAAGGGAATTTTTTCAATAACGAGCAATAATTGTAAAAAGCGCCAAAAACTTACCTTCGTATGAGTTCTGATCCCAATTTTCGTTTTGGGTAACACTCAAAACCTTTTTTTAACAGTTAGAAACTGATTGTATTATGATGAAATGCCTGTTTGAAACGGTATTTTCAATTGAACAAAGATGTTTTGTTGCATTTGTGTCTAGAATGTTGCTTTGTCAGGCTTTTTTATAGAAAATATATGGGAAATAAGCAAATGAAGGCCTAAACCTCATTTTCAAATGAAATTTTTGCTTAGGGTTAACACTTTGATTCCACTTTCATCGGTCATCTCCACTTCCAAACAAGTCAAACTTTCTGAATAACAAGATTTTAGCCTTGTACAACAGCCCTTCTTCAAGAAAATAGTTTTTTGCGCTCACTGCTTGAATACGAAAAGAATTCTCTCTTAATTTTGTACCATCAGTACCATGCCAGTGCTGAAGTTACATTATATGAAATTTCATTATGCACAAAGTATGTATGTGATTTTGATATGATGCCATGATCATATTTCTTAATTTTTTTCCCTATAAAGTTAGGTGTTATAACATATTTTTAAAAAGCTATAAAAAGAAATGGAGGTCAACGATTTTATTTTGAAGAAGTGAAAAAATTGTCTTGATGTTTTGCCCATCAAAGTATTTCATTGACGTCATCTTGATGAGCGCGTGTGAGCGTTTAGAAATGCTGTTATTACTATTCAAAAAAACTAAATATTTCCCAATATTCACTTTGTATTCAACTAATAATTGCCTTAGCATTTTTATTACAAGTGAATTTAATAAATAACAGAGAGTTTATTTGCTCAAATTCTATTATCTCTGCAAGCAGCACGTACATGTATAGACAAACGAGCGTGCGCGTGCGCTTGTCATATTCACCTGTGGGTGAATATGACAGCATAAGACGTAAATTGTAACCAATGTGCGTAATGTTTACCTGTGTAAAAATACTATTCTCAACTATTATTATTCTAGTATTTTTCGTGACATATTGAAAATAATGTTTGAAGAGTTTGATTTTCTGAGAAAATTATCTCTATAACTGTTTGTCTTCGCTCGATTTATCAATCCTTTGTGCAAACTGCTTGTTTTCTGTACCGATTGAAAACTTGCCAAGATCATGATAATATTCCAATTTCACTATCTTGGAAACGAGCTCAGGACACCCAATTTTTATTTTGTTATTTATTTTAAATCAACGTTTTATAAGTCATTCCAATGTTGGGGAAAAGACTAGTTTGAGTTGACGTTGTAGTTCATTGTGAGACTGGGTACGAAATAAACGTCGACCCAGTTTTTCCTCTAGTCTACTAAGATGGTGATATAGGCCCACTAATCTATTCATACACTCCCAGTTATAAGCCCTCGGGTTATAAGCCCACTCGCCATTAATACC
This sequence comes from Actinia tenebrosa, assembly GCF_029948245.1. NCBI lineage: Eukaryota > Metazoa > Cnidaria > Anthozoa > Actiniaria > Actiniidae > Actinia > Actinia tenebrosa. Next base: position 8,866,573 of record NW_028292571.1, on the reverse strand, counting down.
CTTCCAGTTATGAGCCCTCTGGTTATAAGCTAGTCTCCTTCGTAGCCGTCATTAGTTTCGGTCCCAGATCCTCACGGGCCCTCATCACTAACGGCGTTATGTAAAGGGCTAGGGCTGTCCACTTTTGAGCAACTTTTACGATTTTGAGCAACTTTTTCAGTCACGGGCGACTTTTTTTCCATATGAGCAACTTTTTTAATATATTGAGCAAATATGACTCTTGTTGTAATTTTACTCTAGTTCTGGCAAATTATCAGGCCCAATAACAGAAATTAGTAAAAATACGCAGGTGATTATAGAAAATCTCGCGCGCTGATTGGTCAAGAAATTCGTCACACTATCACACGATAACAACTTTTGTTGGACAGCCCTAGAGAGGGCCCGTGAGGATCTGGGACCGAAACTAATGACGGCTGCGGAGGAGACTAAATATAAGCCCACTCGTCCATTATAATACCCCCCTTAGGAAAAAAATAGTTATAAACCCGGACCATCATTGATCCCAATAACTAACATGTCAAAAATAAATCTATCATTATTTCTTCAAGATCCACGTACGCCGCTATGATACGCTATGTGGCCGCAAAAATTTTAATAAGTACATTAAAACTGACAGTGATTTTATTTCTAGATATGCCGTGATAGCAAGCATTTCTGATTCTTTATTTTCGTGTCAGGGTGGAGTGGATGGGCTGGGAGGTGATGGTAGGGAGGGAAGGGAAGGAACTTAATTCCTTTGGAATTTCATTTTCCGTTCCCTGAAGGTTCCTTTCCTTTCCTTTTCCTTTCCTTTCTTCCTTCTTTCCTCTTTCCTCTTCCTTTTTCCTTTTCCCTTTCCTTTCCTTTCCTCCTTTTAAGCATAATTAAACGTATCATTATAGTTCAGTGGCATAGATATTACGTATGCATGGTTAGAAGTTCCGTTCACTTGGACCCAGCGAAGTCTGGGCTACTCTCAGGACTGTTTCCTAAATAGCTGTTTCAATGTCTTGACCACAGCATTCCTTACTTCTCTGATCCTCCAACAAAAACGAGTGGATTCATGGAGGAGTTTAAATAGATGATTGTGGTAGTGACATTCAATATTAATTTATATTCCTTAGTGATGCCTGATACTGCTCTCATGCCAAGGGCTATCGCATAAGGCAGGTAACATAAGACCATAACGAGATGCACAACAACAAATCCTACTACGGATTTCCAGTACTTTTTCAAAACGATTCTCTCGCTTTCATGTCGTTGTTGTTTTGGGGCACTGTTTCGTATTTGCAAATGGTGCTTTCTCACAATTTTATAGATTCTGCAGTACAATATCGTTGAAACCATTAGACATATAATAATGATAGTGATCCCGCCATAAACTGGAACACTTGGCAGCCAGGGGTAGAACGAAACACACAGAGAAAATGAAATAAAAGAAACGAAAGTCGCTTTCAAAACCAAGGATTTCGTGACTATCGCCTTGTAACGCAAGTGCAAATGTAACGCAAGGAAACGGTCTATACTAATGAAGGTCATTGTTAGGAAAGACATCCCAGCTAATAATCCTGCAAGCATGTTTGTCATTGCACCTGTCACACAAGATATTTTTCCAAGACGGTTCAGCTCTGCGGCTTTGTTGAGTACATATATTGGTTGTTCAATCAAACCAACACCTAAATCAGTACATGCCAATATAGAGATTAATAAATGAGATGGATCGTGTAGAGATGGGGTCCTTCGTATGGAGACAAATATTACACCATTAAAAAACACTGCCACAAGAGAGAATATAGCATTTAAAATACAGTTAACGATATAAACTTCACGGAGATAATCCAGATAAAGAAGATTGCTTTGAACAAACGGACAACTAGACACGGGTTCAGTTGCCAGCGTTTCATTCGGTGTTTGTCGTAATTCCAATCTAAACTCACTCATCTTCGAATTCGGAAGAAAGTTGCGATTAAGTTTTCTCTTGATATCCCCAGTTTCTGTTTCAGAGATGTTCTTTTATCAATGGTTCAACGTACATACGAGCAAAGTTGCAAAACACTACATTCTGTAGTCAATTGTGTAGTGATATTAGGATCTTTCTTCTTAAATCACTTACTCTTGTTACCAACAATACAGCAGAAACTTCAGTCAAATGTCTTGCCTAGTTTTTCGACGCCTAAGCACAAGTACGACTTTATTTTTTAGTCTGTTGCTTTGTTGAAGCTCCGTCGTTTGACCTTGTTTGTCCACGTTTAGTCGATTTACACAATCTTAACAGAAAGTTCCCCAATAAGAAGTTAATCTTTCGAAACTCGAAGGGGAAATCCCACGAATTCATCTCGATCCTTGGTAATTTCTTTCATTTTCTTCACTATTTTCAATTAAAGTTGGTCAAGAGTAAATAGAATAGGAAGATTAAAATTGAATCTACTCCTGTTTAGGTCTGTTACGAAGTAGTAGTTTTCGTTCTATTTCGACAGATGATTTTCAACCATCAAACTGTCTTCCCGCGATGATCTTGCTCATCTCGTTGAAGCACCGAAATGAAACGAATGTCTGGTGAGTGTACTTTTTCACTAAAATCTTCTCAGTGAGATTCAAGTTGAGCTCATCCAGCGATTCACATTCAAGTGGATATGACTGTGGCGTAGATGAACAGTGTCTTTTACAACAGTAGTTTCAGCTGTCGTTGGGTTGAAGAGGAAATCCCCTGTTTATCGTAAAATTTTGTAATAAATAAATCTATTAATCGCGATACGATGAATCATGCAAAATCGGGCGCCTGAGGGCAACTTTGTACTTGAAAGGTAGACTTGCAAAAAGTCCTGTTAAAAAAAGATCATTTGTTTGAAGAGAAAATTTCATTGATTATCATGAAAAAAACATGAAAATATTAATGAAACCGAAACAGAACATTCATTTGTGCACGTACTTTTTCAAGTGATCAGTTTTTGACATTTATATTTACTTCGCTTTAACTTGGGATGTAACATTAATTATTCAAAAGATATTATTAAACTTGAATTAAGGAGTCTGTGGGTAGTTTTGGTCTGGCACACATAGCCGCATTGAAACGGCTACAACTTCGTCTTGAATAACTCGATCTGCAAACGGACTTTATATTCGGACTTTACGGACTCTTTTATTTTTATTTTATAAAAGAAAACACCTTAGCAAAAACGTAGGTCGTCAGAAGGACAGCCACATTCCAAAATGTAGTCGTCTTTTGCAAATTTTAGTCATCCCTGATGACGACTGGGAATTTCATGTGCATTGAAGGGTTTTATGGCAGTCAAATAAAAATAAGTGCGCTTACGCTGTTAAAGCACGCGACGGAATAACACGGAAGTCAGGCGTGAATAATCAACAAGTCACCTTGAGCGAAAATAGTTGTGAGCGTCTTTATTTTGCCTTAAAACCCTTCAATGCATATGAAGTTAAACGAGAATATTTGTAAAAGATACATCTTTTAGTGACTTCATTTAGAAAAAAATCGTTCGACCATTTTTTGAATGCCGCTTTTATCGATATTTTCTATTGCTTTTGACAATAAATGGAGTCATTTAGCTTCATGTCAAAAAATAAAAATAACGTTCTTAGAAAGAAAATCACAATTTGATTCATACTCAATGAGAACAGTGTCTATATCCGTACCTATATTCTAGCTGCTAAAAATATTGAATCCAGTAAATTAAAGTCCTGATTTTGAGGGTATAAAGTTTACACACTGGAAATAATAGTAAAAGTCCATAAAACATATTCATCGTAAAATATTTGGAAAACGCTCTCATACATTTTTTTTTGTTTATATTGCAATATGTTGGGTGCCTTGATGGACACTATCGACTGGTGCAAGTCGCTTAGAGAGTTTAGGTCTAGTTTTCGAGAAAATAAGCGGTAAACGATTTCTATGATGTCATCATTACGCCATAACAAAAAGGCCGCTTTATACTAATTTATCATTTTTGAAACCTTTAATCCTTTCCCGACATTGTGTGAAAAGCGCCTGCAGTTCGAGTTATTCAAGATGAAGTTGTAGTCGTTTCAATGCGGCTAGGTGTGCCAGACCAAAACTACCCACAGCCTCCTTAAAGCTAGACAAATCATTAAAATTTTAGAATCAGTATATAGACTTTCTCGCGTTGTGATTGGCCGAACGACCAGTGATTATGAGACGATAATCACTGACTGAGCGGTGAATACGAGGTTTGCTAATTAAAGTTTGCCAGAGCGGAAGCAACATACTCAGTCCACAGGCAGCCCAAACAAGGTTCCTGTGTATGGTTTGTAAGCGAATTTTTGGGAGTTATGATAAAGTCATGACAATAAAAGGTTTCACTCAACAATTTGCCTCAAAACTTGTTGCAGCTGTTGCTTTTACTTTGTTCAGTCTTCTGGCGAAGTTTCAGCGGGATTTGATGCCGTTTAGTGGGAGAGAAGAGCGGATTTTGAAAAAAACCCACTAAACGGCCTCAAATCGCGCTCAAACTTCGCCAGAAGACTGAACAAAGTAAAAGCAACGACTGCAACTACTCAGTGAACATATGGAGAATAATTGTTAATTAATTAACAGATCAAAAACAGTTTTCCGTGTTTGATACTCTGATCAAAACACGCGGGATGTTGGGAGAACACGAGAGGAGCGTAGGAAACCACGATGCGTAGCGGAGTGGTTTCCAGCTTCTCGAGTGTTCTCCCAACATTCCAAGTGTTTTGATCAGAGTATCGAACACAGAAAACTGTTTTTGATTTGTTTTATAAAATATCAACCACACGCGAAAAGATCGAAAAAAAGCAAAGTCTAAGTAAATTCTCCCTACGTGCCGTCTTATTCAAACTGACCAATGAGCGCACGCGATAGATTAAAAATGACGATAGCGGATACTCTCATCAAACATGGTTTTCGACCAATCATAGCGTGCGTAGTATCCCAATTATTTTATAACATATAATCAAAATATCTTTTTTCTCTAATAGTTTTTTTCTCTAATACTAAATATATGATATCTTAACATGTGAAGATAATACTTGATATTTTAAGTTTGCATGTAAAAATAACACCATTGGGTAAAAATCCACAAAAAATGTATTTTATCGATTATCATATATGTTAAACAGAATATTACATGGCTACTTAGTCTCGTGTTGAGAATATCTTACCCGTTTGCTGCGCTCACTCGTAAGTTTCTTTTTATTTTTAAGTTTACGTGTATCCTGCGCGGCCATGTATGATTCTAATAAGTACACCAGAGTAATATAAATAGAGATTATCACATGTTAAGAACTTGATATCACCTTTATTCACGAGTTTTTCCGTATCATATCGCGAACGAGCGAGTCCTCGAGCGAGTGAAATTTTATTCGACTAAAATAAGATTATAAAGCTATTTAAAGAACGTTTCTATCGTAATTTTTAGCGTGAATTTTACAGTAATCAAACTTCTAAACGTCAAGTGGAACCTCGGTCACGCAATCACCAAAGATCGCGTTTTTTGCTCATCAGTACCGACAATCCCAAAACCTTTCCAATGGAGCTTAAATTTACCAAACCACATTGAACTTTCAAACAACGGCACAAACATTAATTTCCTAGTTTTCAGGGTAAATTTCATGGCAATCTTTACGAAAATCCTTAGTCCTGCGTTGATTCGGGAAGCGTGATTTTCGCATGTATTTCAACCAAATTCAACAGGTTTCTATGCAGTCAGAATTAATTTCCCCAAATCAATCTTTAAAGTTTTGAAAAGATCTATTCTTCCTCAACTTGCAGCATAAATATTATTTGAATCAGAGAACTTGCCCATAGTTAAATCTTTTTTTCTTTTGAGGCAACTAATTAGCATATGTAAACACAGGCCTCTTATTTTCCCTCGCCAAAAATTCGTCCCTTTCCCAATAAGCTTGAAATCCAGTCCAATGAACGAAAAAGAGTAATACATTATGAAGAAAGTTCAAAAATTGTCATAGATGGTTTATTTTTTACGCGCGCCCTGTTCAAAGTTTGTCCATTTTCACTCCTCTTGAGCGTCTCTTGCTTGGGTTTCGGTCGAACCTCTTCTGTGGCCGTTTTCTCGAAAATAAAATAAAATTTTCGAAAACCAACTACCCAGGGATTCATATCTAATAATGGCCTATCTAACTTTAAAAGAAGAGCGAATTTGATTTTTTGACCCTTGCCGCTATTTGTTCGATTCTTGTGGACATTGCCTCTTAAAGCTTAATTAAAAATGTAAGAAGCACAAAATTCATCTTGAATTTGATAGAAATCAACACTAAATGTGATAATGTGATTGGTTCAAGTAAAATATATCGCAAGATTTGATTGGACAGTTCACCGTGAAGTGATATCGTATCACTTCACTGATATGGTTTTTATTCACGGCTTTATTTCACGGATATCGAGCTTAGATGTGTAACAAAAAGCATTATTATGCATGATTCATTTTGAGTACGAATAAGAAACAAAATTGAATAAATTGTTAACTGAATTGAATTGAATGTCGAAGCAGTTTCCTCAGCAAAGCAGGAGCAAAATTTTTTAAAAAGTAAATAAAACGTATACCGTTAAATACAAAAAAAATATAAAAAGTTTGATACAGTTTTTCTTTCTTATTTACCTTTTGTGTTAATGTTATGAATGGAATCCTCCGCAAAACCTCTGAACGATTTTTAAGTGACTCGGTAAATTTCTCGACTGCAAATTACAGAGTTTTCGTAGAACATTAATCCTTATCTGCGTTGTAACCCCTTCTTATATATGCATGTTAGCAAAAACTTAGAGGTGGGAGATTACACGTATGTTTGTTCAGGTTGACGACCATGACAAGGTAAAAGCTAAAAGCTTGTCATATTAGAGTGTGTCGGCTGTTCAAATAGCAACTGTTGCACGTCTTGAAATAGTATAATGAGAGATTTGTGTTTACAAATATTTTGGACACGTTTCATGTTTTTTTGTTTTTGTTTTTGTTTTTGTTTTTAGTTGGGCTTAAGACGTAAGCACCATTATGACGATAATACGATCATCAGGTAGACAGCTTGGCGGCAACATCTTGCCTTAAAAATTGATTTAGCATTCTATTTACCAAGACTTAAAATCCGACTTTTTATGGTTGTTGTGTCGTTGTTGTTTCGTTTTCATTTTTAAGCCTTAATTTGTTTTGTTTATGTTGTTGTTTAGTTTGTTTAAGTTTTCATTCTTTTTTTGTTTGTTCATTCGTGTCGTTTTTTATATTTAGAACATTATTCTTGAGACATCGTTCATCGATATTGGAAGCGTTCTTATTCTTTTAAATTTCCGTCCCATTGTTTCCCCAAGCTTCTTTCTTATGTGCTCTATAATGAAGTATGTCTGTAACTGAGAAATTCCTCTCTGATTGACTTACAATCACCTGTCTTCATATCAACATGCAAGTACGTGCTGCCTCTATGACAGCTATGCAGGAAGTCAGGGGAAAACTATTACAGTCAAAGCGGATTTTCGACTGATAATCTCAATGTAATGTTATTTTTTTCACGTACACACACAGGCAGCCCAAACAAGGTTCCTGTGTGGGGTTTACAAGGGAATGTATGGAAGCTATGATAAAGATATAACTATAAAATGCTTCACTCAACAATTTGCTTCAAAACTTGCTGTAATAGTTGCTTGAACCTTGTCCAGTCTTCTGAAAGCAGGATTGTGTATATTGTAAGGAGTTCATTCAAAAATTTAGATAGATTCCTTTATTTAAACAGGGTAACTCCCTCAGTATTTACAAAACTGTAAAAAAACTGCTATCAATAGAGGCCCTAAGATAAGACAATAACAAAAAAAACAAAAACTGCAATGAAATTATGCTAAGATAAGTAAAATGAAGGTATTAAAACGATTCTATTTATATACAATAAAATTATGCTAAGATAAATACAATGAAACAAATAAGCAGAGCGACTCTATTCAACCCATGAAAAGGCGTATAGCCAGCGGGAAAACTGTGTCACGTTTCGTAATGTTTTGCCCCTCGTTTTCCCTCTGATGACATGGTCGATAGCGCATAATGGAAGTTTACATTTGAAGTAGGAATTATTATAAGTATCATATTAGTCGAGTGGGTGCGATCATTTTCTAAAATTCCACAAGCACGAGCGCGTTTTCTATTTCTTCAAAGCAGTGCAGCAACCCAGATGAAGGCCGAAGAGACCTCAAGTCACATGATCACCATCCCGCTTAGTGATCTCATCAAGAATACTGGATGCTGCCATAACAGGAAGTAAATAAACTTACAAGTGCATAAACTAATTTATTCCATATGAAATGGATTATAAAATATTTGAAATATAACGCGCGCTGATTGGTTAACTACCGTGTTTATATCGAAGGACTGAGACACGTTTGAGCAAAATCGTTCAGATATATTTCATAAAAGCAATATAAAACGACTGCTTATGTATCTGGGACTTTTTTCTTTTTTTCCTTTTTTTGGCTTCTTCATTTTAAATTTGGATACCAAACAAGGTATTTTCAACATTGTCTGATCAGCCTTCAGCAAAATAAGTGGGTTTTTGTCCTCTGCATGGTTACCCCCCAAAGACGCAAAGTGTTATGGGTATGCGAAAGTAGAGAGTATGGAAAACCGCAGTAACAGTAAAAACTTTTCTTTTCTTCTTCTTTTCGTTTTAATTTCTCGTTTTTATTTGTATGTAATATCACTAGATCGAGGTCTTTGAAACATGTTTTTACTTGATATTTTGGTTAAAAAACTATAGCCATCACCTGCTATTATTTATATAATCATTGGAAAAAATTGCCCATACATTTGGAATATTTGCTCTCTTCGGTCTTTTTCCTCTCTTTCCAAAACAAAAGGTTGTGCTTAAAAGTAAAGTTATATAGCACAAATAAACTGCGTGACAAAACATCCTAAATGACCCGTAAATCTTCTGTTCTTTCGCTAACTAGAAGTTAGCGTGTTTTCGAGGCTACGAAACCTAAGAAACCAGAAGAGGTGAATGTACGTATAGGCCAACAGATAGTATGAGATTATAAAATCAGCAAAAATACGGTTCTAAATTTTAATAAATTCCTATGAATTATATACCAAAATGTTCAGGAAAGCCCTGGGTTTTCAAATCCACTTCTGTTTTTTTTACAGGTTCTGTTTTATTTCAATTCAAGGAGAGACGATTTTCTAGCTTGACCCCGGTTATGTCATGAATTTTCTCTTGTAAAATACATCCAATAGCGTACATTCAACTCAAAAAGTATATATATACTGAATAAATTAGATATATGTATAAATGTATACTACAACGCTTCTGCAATCGAGTGTGCGTGTATATATATATATATATACACTAGATTGCAGAAACGCTGTAGTATACATCTATACATATATCTAATTTATTCAGTATATTTAATGATATGCAAAACAGAAAAATCGCTTTATTTATTGTTTCTTTCATTCAATGACTGTCAAAATATTTTTTTTCTTGTCTATTATTAGATCTTACAGATTATAACTCAGTTGGTTTTAAGCGTTAAAAATGGTTATTTTGCATTATGCATCTCATTAGATATTTGTATAAACGTATAAATGCATACTACAACGTTTCTGCAATCGAGTATATATATATATATATATATATATATACAGCCATTTGCAAAAATTATGGCCGCTTCCAATGTGTGTGCAAGTATATCAAAAGCATATTAAAAATTATGGGATATCTTCCCTGATATTTATTTGGAGTTGTCTATCATTAGGGCTTTCCGAAAAAAATATCAAGAAAGATATCTCGCTGTGTCTGATATACTTTTGATATACCTGTATGTATATTTGAAACGGCCATAATTTTTGCAAATGGCTGTATATATATATATATATATATATATATATATATATATATATATATATATATATAGTAAAGATTGGATTAAAGACGAGACATGTTCACTGTAACTCCGAGTTTCGTGCTTACGCACTCATCAGACAGACTTTAATGAAACATATTCCTATTACTGTGATATTTATATACAAGAGGTGTAATGATTATTTACAAAAGAAGTATTGTTCGGAAAGGAGTTAATTAGCTAGGCCTGGATTTCTATTGTTCATCAGATAGAACTTGTTTTCATGTCGGTATTTGGAGATCAATTCGGATCGTTTGTTTAAAAGAGTGTCGCTGTTTGCTTTGATGATAAGTAGCTTTTCTGTTAAGCACAGGTCACACCTCTTAGAAATGTTGCTGTATGGTCTGGCTGAAGTGATGATTGTCCATTCTATGTTGTAGTCTTTGTTGTTATCTTTAAGGTCCCAGATGTATTTAGAAAGTTCGGTGCTGTTAGCGTATTTTCTATTTCGCAGAGATAGTTTGTGCTGAGTGTATCGTTGTTTGAATGTTCCTTCCGTCAGGCCAATGTAGTTTTTCCCAGTAGTGTCCTCGTTTGTTGTGACATGAGCGTTGTAGATGATGCTGGAGGAGAGGCAGTTGTTGTTTAGAGGGCATTGATCTTTTTTACGGCAGTTGCATGTTTTCTCAGAGGTGGTGGCGGGATCGGTATCGGTGTTGAAGATTTTCTTGTTGTGTTTGGTAATGGTGGTTTTCATGTTTTCCATGCAGCTGTAGCTCACTTTGATATTATTCTTATTGAAGATCCGGTGAAATCTGTGGTGCTTGGGAAAGTGTTTCCCAAGCACCAAGCACCAAGCACCAAGCACCAAGCACCAAGCACCAAGCACCAAGCACCAAGCACCAAGCACCAAGCACCAAGCACCAAGCACCAAGCACCAAGCACCAAGCACCAAGCACCAAGCACCAAGCACCAAGCACCAAGCACCAAGCACCAAGCACCAAGCACCAAGCACCAAGCACCAAGCACCAAGCACCAAGCACCAAGCACCAAGCACCAAGCACCAAGCACCAAGCACCACAGATTTCACCGGATCTTCAATAAGAATAATATTAAAGTGAGCTACAGCTGCATGGAAAACATGAAAACCACCATTACCAAACACAACAAGAAAATCTTCAACACCGATACCGATCCCGCCACCACCTCTGAGAAAACATGCAACTGCCGTAAAAAAGATCAATGCCCTCTAAACAACAACTGCCTCTCCTCCAGCATCTTCTACAACGCTCATGTCACAACAAACGAGGACACTACTGGGAAAAACTACATTGGCCTGACGGAAGGAACATTCAAACAACGATACACTCAGCACAAACTATCTCTGCGAAATAGAAAATACGCTAACAGCACCGAACTTTCTAAATACATCTGGGACCTTAAAGATAACAACAAAGACTACAACATAGAATGGACAATCATCACTTCAGCCAGACCATACAGCAACATTTCTAAGAGGTGTGACCTGTGCTTAACAGAAAAGCTACTTATCATCAAAGCAAACAGCGACACTCTTTTAAACAAGCGATCCGAATTGATCTCCAAATACCGACATGAAAACAAGTTCTATCTGATGAACAATAGAAATCCAGGCCTAGCTAATTAACTCCTTTCCGAACAATACTTCTTTTGTAAATAATCATTACACCTCTTGTATATAAATATCACAGTAATAGGAATATGTTTCATTAAAGTCTGTCTGATGAGTGCGTAAGCACGAAACTCGGAGTTACAGTGAACATGTCTCGTCTTTAATCCAATCTTTACTATATATCTATTGCTCTGCATCCCTACGCATCGAGCACTGTTTCAACAGTATAGACCACATTACATACTTTGTTATATATATATATATATATATATATATATATATATATATATATATATTATTGCTCAGATAACCCACAGATTGCCGTCTCAGGAGGATTAGGTGATGGGCTTCCTGTGCCGTTTATAGCTGACTTCGGTCGTCAGCTTTTGTTTCTCTTGGACCCAGTAAATAAATGTTAAATAAATTCCGCCATATTAAATTCAGGACAAAGACGTACTGATTGGTCTGCTCGAAATTATTCCGCTGTTTTTCTCGAGTCTTGATTTAGAATAACTAAAGGCGCATTTTCTGTCTGGGCTCCCTGTGTTGTGTCGAGCAACGCCTGGCTTGTTATGTTTTTGTCCCTATTTATTATAATTCTCCAGTCATTTGTTCAACGTGTTGTTGTAGAATGTTGGTATTTCATTGATTTTCCACCAGAGATCAGGCAGTTTTCAGGTCAAGTGGTACGTTAGGTAAGTCAGTATTGATGTGTTTTGGTGCAATGGTTGATTTCGACAGAGTTTAGAGGTTCTTTACTGTCTCGTTGCTATACGATACTCTAAGCTATAGACCGTTTTCTCAAGGATGCGTTCGCATCCAATTTGACGGCTATATAAAATTAAAATCGCAAATTCAGTAAAATTGACAAGCCAGTCTTATATTTAAAGAGGAGAATAAGCAATTTTACGAATTTTGATCGAAAAAATCATAGAAATGTAAAATATTTCTCATCATAATCTCCTGTTCTGGTATCAAGGCCCGTCAAGTTCCTTAAATTTGGATGCGCACGCAACCTTGAGGGAACGACTTTGCATTGAAATAGTAAAAACATCTACTGATTAAGGATTCATTCTACAAACTACACCTCACCTTTTGTGCAATCACTTCTTGTACTCATATGAAGCGTGCAAAATTTGGCGCATATTTGGTCATTTAGTAGAAGCTTGAACATCTAATTTCGCTGTTCGTAGATCAGTCAACCATGGCAGAGGACGAAGCAGTAGATCCAGATTGGTGTGGCTATGAATGTAAGTCAGGACAGATTCTGTTCTACTATAACAAGAGAACAGGAGAACACAGATGGGAAGGTGGTGATTATGTAAGTAAAATATTAAACAATACTGGTTGCTAGGCGATGGGAAGAGAGGGGTTGGTAGGGACCAAAGTCAGTTAAGCAATATAATGTATAGAACGTCTGAACCCAGGTGAATGAATGTTTATCGAAGTATTATGATCATCCGGGTGGATGTAATCCTGAGAGGGACTGTTTGATGTGACTAATGTTTTGACAAGCAGTGCGGAAGTCATCTTCAGTGTTAAGTGAAGAATAAAGTCAGATTGGTCATATTTATACTGCCGCAATAACAATAGCCTTATTACCTGGATTTGTGTGAGCAAATAAGCATGCAACATATGACATTTATACCATACACACCTATTTCAAAACAGCATTGTCATCTTAACAGTAATGATAAAAGGGTAAATTATACACCGTGAAAAGATGAAAAAACTTACTGACGTTTCGGACGGAGTAAAGTACAGTGTTGATAGTGTTAAGACTGATATAAGCACCCCCATGCCCCCCCCCCCCCCCCCTTCCTTCTGTCAAGATTATGAGTAGACCTTTTTAGTGATATGGTGGCCATCTTGGATTCTATTGTTTTCTGTAAAAGATTATGGGATACTAGTGGAGCAAATATTGGAAACTAAAGAGAAATTTCATTTTATTTTTTTAATCCATTTTTTTCAACAGATTTTCATGTCAGAGAGAGATAAAATAGATCCAGATTGGTGTGGGTATGAATGTAAGTCAGGAGAGATTCTGTTCTACTATAACAAAACAACAGGAGAACACAGATGGGCAGGTGGTGATCATGTAAGTCTCAAAGCTTTTTTAACCTATCCTCCAAAACTCATTTATTTAATAATAATTATTACAGCAAAACATGCAAAAGTATTGACCACATTTAATGTGTTTGCATACTTCTATGTATGAGCTTTTGCGTGCCTTGATACCCTTGTAGCTTCATGATGCCCTCCAGCATTCCATAGATGGACCAAAGGGCTCTGAAAATCTCCAAATCAAGCTGCTGTTGTTTCACTGGAATATCACACCATTGGTAAACTTTGTCCTCGTTTGCATAAAATGCTGACAATGTCAATCAAAACTCGAAATATGGTTTTCATAAAGCTTGGAGAACAACTAGTTCCAGCAGTCAAAGGGTTAATACATATATTTTTTTGTGTTGAAGAACTATACATTCATAACATGAACTTGAACTTTGAACTTTGAACTTTTTATTTATTAACACACATTAATAGAAATAAAAGAATTATTACAAGGATATAATTATGGAAATTATAAGAGCCAATGATTTACAATTAAAATATAAAAAAAAGAATAAGAGAAAGTGTGTGTGGTTGTCAAAGGAGTAAAATACTTTCTAGTCGACAGCCACTTACTGTGATTGATTATTACAACATATTTTGACCAAGAGCCGATTTGGAAATATACATAAATATTTACACTTAGATATTTCAATAAATAAAGAATAACTATTTACAATAGTACTTTCAATGAATTAAGAATAATAAATAATTATTGTTGTTTATAGCATACATATGTATACATATGTTCTATACATATATATACTACTATATTTGCTTAAGAAGAAGATGTATTTTTGAGTTTTTCTTAAAAAGAGATAGAGAATTGAGTTTTTTTATTGTAATGGGAATTGTTTCCCAAATTTTTGTTATTAAAAATTGGAATGTAAACTTTCCATAATTTGTTCTAACTAAGGGACAAAGGAGATTGTCTTTTGAAGCATAACGGGTATTGTATTGATGTTGTTCTTTTGCAAGTTTAAGCATGCCAGAAAATATATCTGGGACATGTGTCCTATCATTAAGGATTTTAAATGCAAGTTCACCTGCCTTGTAATATAGGATATTTTGAAATGTTAATATACTTAATAATTTATAGAGGGGGGCTGCATGATACATAACTAAAGTTGTACCCCCCACCCTACCCCTCCTGTTGGGCCTGACATAACATGATGCATCTAGATACATAACTACAGGTGTACCCCACCCTACCCCTCCTGTTGGGCCTGACATAACATGATGCATCTAGATACATAACTACAGGTGTACCCCACCCTACTCCTCCTGTTGGGCCTGACATAACATGATGCATCTAGATACATAATTACAGGTGTACCCCACCCTACCCCTCCTGTTGGGCCTGACATGACATGATGCATCTAGATACATATCTGAAGCTGTACCCCATGCTACCCCTCCTGTTGGGCCTGGCATAACATGATGCATCTAGATACATATCTGAAGCTGTACCCCATGCTACCCCTCCTGTTGGGCCTGACATAACATGATGCATCTAGATACATAACTACTGCTGTACCCCACACCCTACCCCTCCTATTGGGCCTGACATAACATGATGCATCTAGATACATAACTACTGCTGTACCCCACCCTACACCTCCTGTTGGGCCTGACAACATGATGCATCTAGATACATAACTACTGCTGTACCCCACCCTACTCCTCCTGTTGTGCCTGACATCACTTTGTATCATTCTCTAGCAATACAACAATGATTGTAAGCTGTCTGCATCCCAAGAGATTCAGTGTGCAAAGACTGGTGACTTTGGCTGTACTAATGGGCAGACTACACAAAGCAAAGAGAAACATGTTAAACAAGGTGCATCAATAGTACTCGCCATTTGTAAAAGTTTTGTGTGTGATATTCTGTCATTTATTGTGCCTTTTTAGCATTAGTGACAAACACTTCCTAGCCATTCTTTCTACCATCCACCAATCTCATCTATCTATCCATTCATCCTATTTAAAAATTCAAGGTCAAGTACTTAGCGCTTGCTGCCAAACAAACACAAATCTTCAAACACGCCAGAACTGTTATCTCTTACTATAGTCAGCTAGCTGTGTCCTCAGTAATTTAGCCCTATCCATAAGAGCCAGAGGCCAATCTACAAATATCTCATCACGCTGAAAGATCTCTTAGTCACCTCGCTTTAAATGGGACCTATGGGTAATAATAATATGATAATAATATAATAATGATGATGATGATGATTTAAGATATCTTATTTAACTCGCTGTAATTGAGCATGTCCTTGATATCGCTGTCGGCTAGCCACTAGCTTTGCCCCTAAGGTGTGACTTGCTGCCTTTACCAGACAAACGTTAATGTGGTTGTTATTTTCACGCCTCTAATCAGTTCTTGTTAGACTTGCTGCCTTTACCAGACAAACGTTGATGCCGTCGTTATTTTCACGCCTCTAATCAGTTCTTATTATGAATACGATTTTTAGGAAATAGAAATTTATCGAAGGAAAGTGGTTACTTGGATGAGATAGAGGAGGAGTCCCTTCCGAGCACGCAACAGTCGTTACAAGAACACATTACCGAAAGACCAGGAGGACAAGATGATAAACAGAGAAGAAAAAGAGAAAATACAAATGTGAAAACAAACAAATGCACGTACTGCAACAAGGGATTCAAAAGAAAATGTCATCTTCAAAATCATGAGCGTATCCATACAGGTGTGAAACCATACAAGTGTAAATACTGTGACAAGGCATTTGCACAAAAAGGTGATCTAAAGGTTCACGAACGAATCCATACAGGTGTCAAACCATACAAATGTACGTACTGTGACAAGGCATTTGCACGAGTGAGCAATCTAAAGACACATGAACGTATCCATACAGGTGTCAAACCATACAAGTGTACATACTGTAACAAGGTATTTACACTCAAACGTAGCCTAAATGATCATGAACGCATCCATACAGGTGTGAAACCATACAAGTGTACATACTGTAAAAAGGCATTTACACAACCAGGTCAACTAAAGTTACATGAACGAATCCATACAGGTGTCAAACCATTTAAGTGTACATACTGTAACAAGGCATTTGCACATCAGTATAATCTAAAGACACATGAACGTATCCATACAGGTGTCAAACCATTTAAGTGTACTTACTGTAACAAGGCATTTAATAGAAAAAGTCATCTCTTAATCCATGAACGTCTTCATACGGGCCTTAAACCATACAAGTGTACATACTGTAACAAGGCATTTATACAAGCAGTTCATCTAAAGAGACATAAACGTATCCACACAGGTATTCAAACATAAAAATTGATAACTATTACATTAATAAATTTATTCAAAAGGCTCATTAGGTCATATTTTTCATAGTCTTATTTCTATTAATATTTGTTATTACTAAAATCTTTTATTTTTTTGTTAGTTTCACATTTAAATTTTCCAATTTTTCTTATGCATGTTTTCCTCTTAAAACCGGCCAATTAGCAGTTTTAATTCTAGCTTGATTGTATTAGTAGGATTTTTAAATATTATTATCGTTTATAAGATTGTAAATTGGTGTAGTAGACTTAGGACTTAGATATAGTCATTTTTTAAATTGTAAATTAGTTTTGCAGGGCTCCTTTGGATACCAGCTATGCTGAATGGGCCACCATATCTAAATAAATAAAAATTGTGAATGAGTCAGCGAACTATCAGCTCTAGTGGGCGATGGGGTGTACGTTTCTAATGCGTCCCCACTTTGTTATACACGCTCTTGTAGCATTGCATGTTTTTACACTGAAAGAACCTCTTGCCTAATCTTTATTATTATTATTATTATTATTATTATTATTATTATTATTATCATTATTATTATCATTATTATTATTGTTTATTTTACAACTTGTGTTTTACATATTGAAAGAATACATATTTATACACAAAACTAAGAAAAACAAAAAAAAATTGAAAAACACAACAGAAATCTAGTTGTGCCTCGGTTTGTACTATATTGATACTCTGGGCCGGGTTGTTCAAAGCCGGACTAACGCTAATCTAGGATTAACTCCATAGGTCTTATTAAGAGTTAACCCAGGATTAACACTAATCGGGCTTTGAACAACTGGGCCCTGATGATTAAGTCATGAATTTAATGCATCCTTTATTTTAGACCACTTCTTTAGACGTATTGGAATTTTATCCCTTTGCTTGGCCAATCTATATTCAAAGATGATAATATGTGGACCGCGTAGCACTTATGAAATACATGAAGATATAGAAATATAGATAAGTTATAGTACTTAGGAGTAGATATGAAATGAGGGTTCACCAACATGAGGAGCGAGGAGCCGGCGGAGCCAGGCTACCACCCCTCCCCCACGATTTTCCGGAGCTGGAGGAGCCACGCTCCAGACCACCCCACTCCTCCCCAACAATTGTTACTGACTGCTTTAAGAATGAGGAATGAATGAGGGGCCTCGTTTCTAAAATCCTTGTTGAATCACTATTCTGATCGGTTCTACGCCATGAGGAGCGAGGAGCCGGCGGAGCCAGGCTACCACACCTCCCCCACGATTTTCCGGAGCTGGAGGAGCCACGCTCCAGACCACCCCACTCCTCCCCCACGATTGTTACTGACTGCAAAAAGGAATTTAGGAACAAATGAGAGGGGGCTTCTTTTCTAAAATCCTTGTGTAATCGCCATTTTGATGGGTTGATACTTTCTCAACTGCTATATATTGTTTTGGAAATATATAAATTCATAATTTCATTCAGTTCGCATGAGGTTGATCTACTGTTGAGTATTTATTGCAATTTATTGCAATTTTTCTTTTACAACTACGGCGGTACACGTACTTAGCGATGAAACGTATTAACTCTACAAGAATTAAGAATAGGCCGACGTTTTTATTTACTTATTGTTTCCTTCAGAATGACAAAAACCCCAACCAGGGAATTGTGAGAAATGTATTACATGAACATAATATTAAAGAGCTCTTGTTCAAGTAAGATTTGAAGGAACAAAATGTGTTTTGAATTAATGAGGCTGTGAACTATTTTCAGAACAAGGTTTTGATTGCATCACCTTTCTTGGGTTGACAAGGTTAATCCCCTCTGTCAAATGTTCTTTGTTTAAACAGCGGGAAATAAAAGTGCCTCTAATTGTTTTCAATGATGACGGTTTTTTTAAAGTGCCCCTGGTGCCCCTAGTGCCCCTGTGAGCAGAGCATGAGTAAAATGAGCAGGGCAGGAGCAAACATGAGCAGCGCATGAGTAAAATAAGCAGAACAAGAGGACATCTCTATAACTATTTAACTACATTTAATAAAGTTTCATTGCCAAAAAAAAAAAAAAAACTTTTAATTTTTCTTTGCTAGTTCACTACCCTTCGACGTTTAAACAGTAGATCAACCTCATGCGAACTGAATGAAATTATGAATTTATATATTTCCAAAACAACATATAGCAGTTGAGAAAGTATCAACCCATCAAAATGGCGATTACACAAGGATTTTAGAAAAGAAGCCCCCTCTCATTTGTTCCTAAATTCCTTTTTGCAGTCAGTAACAATTGTTGGGGAGGAGTGGGGTGGTCTGGGGCCTGGCTCCACCGGCTCCGAAAATCGTGGGGGAGGTGTGGTAGCCTGGCTCCGCCGGCTCCTCGCTCCTCATGTTGGTGAACCCTCATTTCATATCTACTCTTAGGAACGAGGTTATTCCGGGCGAAAGCCCTTGGAATTAAATTCGGAAAAATTAATTTCTCGACCTCCCAGCGAGGTCGGAAATTAATTTTTCCGAATTTAATTCCAAGGGCTTTCGCCCGGAATAACCTCATTCCTAAGCACTATAACTTATCTATATTTCTATATCTTCAATCTATATTCACTTCTTTCCTTTTGGCTTATCACATTTTTGTAAAGAGATAAAGACGGAATTTTTCTTTTCTTTCTTACTTTATAGAAAGAAATCTTGTACATCATTAGAACATGATTAATAGTACAATCGTCAACAGCAAGAATAACATAGAAACGATTGCAGACAGGAAGATAAATGTCATATATTTCTAACCAAATCCTCATTTCAAAATAATAATTTTTGGATTCTATGCATTCCACCAAAAGATGGTCAATTGTTTCGGGATGAAGAAGGCAAAAACAAAAAACAAAACAAACAAAAACAAACAAAAAAAAAAAAAAACAAAAACAAAAAAAAAAACAAGTGCGTAGAGTAATCAATTATTTTAAAACGACAGAGGTCGCGGTTTAAATATAAAATATTATCAAGTATTTTAAATTGAAAAACTCTTGTGTAAGTGTCAATTGAAGTTTTATAGATTCTACCATATATCTCTTTCCAATCGAGTTGAATGTTTTTAATGTCCTGATTTATACGCTTACTCGCATTTGTTTGGGATGATGTGGTTTTAAATCTTTGAGTGATAAGCCGTTGATAAATTTGGTTTGTTTCTATCTTTGGCTAATAATCTATATGTCAGGGCACGCATAGATTAACAGATCCATTCACAGTCGCCGTCTTGGGACCACACTAAAAACACACTGTTAACCCAGTCAAGAAATAATTTACCTTTTCATCATTACCAGTCAATAAATATTTAATCGAATTCAGCCATTTTTATTTCCATTCAGGACAAATGTATGCGCTGATTGCGAGTCTGTTTGGGTTCCCTGTGTTGTGTCGAGCAACGCCTGGCCTTTTATGTTTTTGGCGCTATTTATTATAATCCTCCAGTCATTCGTCCAAACCAAGATGATTGTGCTAAATAATTTAAAAATTACAGTAATGTTGTAAATATTTCAGATTACTTGAGTGTAATCCTCTTTCCCAAGACCCATTTACGGAAAACATTAATCCATATACTTGTACCAATGACTAGGACACCGAATGTGGTTGGATTTCTATAGTTTTTTTTTCTTTCGATTATTTGAATTAAATTAACGTTATACTTGTTTGACTTATCTTGTGTTCGTGTTCCTTCGTTCGCTGTTGTAATACAGACGTTTTCATTCCAAAGGTCAAACGGTTTGAATAGCGTATGAGCGTTACTTCTTTAACGGCGTTCCGTACTTGACTCTGTACTATACCAACAACAACGCGGCCGCGCGATGCTCCTTACGTCAGTGATATTCAAAACTAGATACAGAGTAAAACTAAATAAGCAATGACTTTTGTGAATATATAGCTCTGAAATATTAATTTTGGCCGCATCAAATCCATTGTTTAGTTTTGAAGTAAATTATGCACTATATTTAAAGAATCTCAAATATCTAATAATTAGCTAGATAGATTTTTTCAAAAATCCCCACAAATGGAGGCATCTAGTATATAATTATGTGGTACGAAGCATTTTAGTGTTGAACGCTCTGCAAGGCTAAAATTGTTCTCTAAACGAAAACAAATATTTCATCATAATCACGTGTTATAACGTCCGATCTCATTAAAAACTGCATCAAACATTACTTCGATCTTTATGTGGCGTATGTGCAAAAAAGATTTGCTATCGGATAAAACACGTTTACGCACCAGCGTTCCAAAAGTGGAAGGTAGCGGTCAATCGTGAGGGGGTCCAGCCACCTTAAAGTGAAAAATTATAATTTTGAATAACGCTCTTCACCCATTTGGCTTTACGATGTGCACAATCGTTTGGGCTTCCTGTTTGTCTCGACCAAAGTGCATTGTGGTATAGTCTGAATCCTGGAGGCACCACATATAAGATAAGATATCACGTAAGGGAAGGACCATTAGATTTTTGAGGAGAGGGGGGGGGGGGGGGTGGGCAATTTATTTTGTGCAGGAATCTAAAAAAAAATCTAATGGTCCGTCCATTAGACGTCGTTAGGAAAGATTCATTTTTCAACAAATTTTGTCGGGTCATAAGTCCTTTCCAGAAATCGCTTGAGAGATCACGAGACAATGTGTTTGAATGGCGCAACTCCAAGTGGAAATGATCAAACGCGTAAGTTATCAAGTTTGGCCTCGTCTTGGAGCCATTATTCGTCGTTGGCCACCCAAGCGATTTCGGGAAAGGTCTGTTCGTTAGTATCATTCAAATCTTTTGTAAAAATTTTAAGTGGATAAGATGCCAAAGCCTTAATAAATATCTCGTGAAAGACTCCTTCACCTTATGAATCTAGCCTTAAAAAATAAATATTGCTATATGAGTACAGAACAACATAGATTCTGTTTTCGCTCGTTTCTCTCATCATAATTGAGTTGCTTTAACAGGAGAATGCATGAACAGGATAGACGTCTTTACCTCGAGTTTACCTTGTTGGGTGTAATTTTTACCCATTTAAAACCACGTGAAATTTTCGAGAATAAGATTCTATTAATATGTCGTCGGCGCAGGTCATTTAATCTCAATCATGGTAGTATTATATATTGACTAGTTGCAAACTACTAATTAATTAAGGCAAAAATATTAAAACTTTTCTCAGAAT